>NW_019525453.1:452411-475755 GCF_002814215.2 Seriola lalandi dorsalis
GCTGATGGCAGGATGACATTGTTTGTCTGCGGCTTCTAAACCTGTTTCAAAAACAAAACCTTTTTCCGATGGTACAACCCATATGGTTTTAATTTTGGTTGGGTTTTGGCACAAAAACACCATGGTGGGGTTTTGGGAAAGGTCATGGTTTGGGTTAAAATTAGTAAGGTTAGAGGTCGTCATGGTAACAATAATAACCACTTGGTTAAAGTTAGGGAATTGCCACACGATCATCGTCATGCTTACAAGAAACCAACCTCACTGTTGGTAGGAAAAAGGAAATGATGGCCTCAAATGTTTTGTTGATCCTTCCAACCGGGGCCGTGCAGAGACCTTCAGAGGGCCCGGCGCTCAAAGTTAAAAAGGGACACATGGAACAAGATTTTAAGAACACCATGCACCGACATCATTTACAGCATAACCTGGTGAATAATAGCAACCCATGTTCAAACAGAGTGTAACATCCATGTGCAGAGGAGCTGCAGCTGCATGCCTCCAACCTCCAGCCAACCTCCTCCGTACAGACTGTATCACACACACTACTTCCTCCTTTGCTCCAAATGGACAAGAGTCTTAATTACAAAGGCCGTTGGAGGACTTTTCTTCACTTGAATGTAAACGTTGAGTATGTTGTTGGGGAACTTTTCCTGGGAGGAGGTCACAGTAGTAGTTGCTTATTTGTGTTCCTCACATACTTAGTCCCCAAAAGACTTTTTTAGTGTTGCAAAAAAATGCAGCATCCAGGCATGTACGATAATAGGGCTTGGTATTGATTTCCCAGATCGATTCAGTTCTGATTCAGAAGGTCCCAATTTGATTCGATTCCAGATTCGATTCGATTTTGATTCAGTTAGAGATATTTCAGTTACAATATCAATTTTGCTTCGATATGAATGAGGTTCTCGGAGAACTATTGCTGTAAATTGTTCCTAACCTGGTGCATTATTGCTCTTCACTGTTCTCATAGTTTCTAAACCCTAAATGCAACAATACATCTGCCTTTGACTCGCTGGTGATTTCATTGGAGTCTGCCTTGTTTTTGTCTCTCATGCTCAGAGTGCTGTAGTGCCGTTTGTTTATGTACCGGAGCGCAGCTATGGAGCGAGCGCACGGTTAAGTTGCGGCTTGTTTTGAAGGTGATATAACCACTGTTCCTACATCAGGTGAATGAACACAAGTAGTTTGTGTTTTGTATGATTTGATTTACTTGTGAAATGAAGCAGCAGGATTTTTTGTATCGATATTGGATTATTCAAATGAAGATCGATTTGAATTGGAGAATTAATTTTTTTCAGCCCTATATGATAATTATGCTACAAATGAAGTTTGACTACCGAGTTCTTCCTTGTTTCCCAGAGCCAAACTCAGTCATTTATTTTTGACAGTTTTATCCATCTCTGATACATTGGGACCTTTGTTCAGTAATATGCGTGATATTTGATTGGAGCCCTTTTAATTACGTCACTTCATCGCGCCCTCTTCCTCTGCATCGCTTTAAAGGCACCTGACAGTGAGAATCAGCACCTCCAACTGTTTATCTTGATGAACCAACTCCTAATATTCGCATAACAGTAGTGAATGGAAATGCACATCAATTCACTTTTTCCTTTTGCTGATTTTCTGGAAATTATTTCAAAATTTGCACAAAAAATTGATGGAAATTTAGTTCAACTAGATCTCATGACAAATAATAATTTATTGCTCCTCAGGCTGTTATTGACTGTTGTTAGACGGTTGTTGACTGTAACTCGAGATCTCATCAGTTGGCCACAGAAATACTTGGTACTCATCGGCTGGCAGGTATCAAACAGCCCATGCTTACTTTAGCTACTTGCTAGGACTGTGTCCAAAATCCCTCCCCGTTTACTACATAGCGCATAATATTTACTGTTCAACATTTTATTTGAGTGTACACATGTACCCGCTATATTGTGCTCTCAGAAATGTATTTCACACTGGGATTCACTACTTTCTGCTAGCAATCCTACAATGTAATGCTGGATGAGAAAATTACTGTTGTGTGATTCTACAGTGTTGATGCAAAATGATGATCAGTAATAGTCTAGAATCTGAATTTATTGCTCACAGGGAGAAGTGAATGCGTTAACGATGGAGTGGTTTTGGACACAGCCTTTGTCTCCCGGCAATTTTGAGTGGTGACACAGAATTAAAGTTAAAGCAAGTCCTCGTCTGTGATGCAACAGTTTACGCTCAGATGCAGCTGGCTCCCTCCATGATGTAACAGCTGGTCGGGTCGCGGCCTAAGTTCACTTGGTGATACAGCACAGCCGTTGGACTTGTGATACAGCTGTTTGTGCTATGCTGCAGCGGTGTGCTTTGGGATACATCGGTTTCCTCTTTGGGTCTTCTCAGCGGTGGTTCCTGTGATACAGGTGTGTGTTTTGTGAGGCAGCAGTTCACACTGTGATGCAGCAGAAGGCCCTCTGATGCAGCTCTGAGCTTTTACAAGTTAGCACAGATTTCCTGAACGGATTTGGCAGAAGCTATCAATCCACGTATGTGAAAATCCTTAAATATGGCACAGTAAGCAGATTACACTTAATCCACTTAGGGTTTTAGATTATTACCCTAATGTATAGGCAATATACTGTATGATCACAACATGAGGCATAATGCGACAAGGTCACACATTATGTGAGTCAAATTAAAATATCAACAGATCTTGTGTGAAACTGTGTATATGAACATGACACTTCATCTATGGTTTAATGCATGTTAATACAAATGTTAGCAAAGATGTGAGGCGTCACATGGAGGCTGGGTTGTGGATTTTGTGGGGACATAAAAAATAAGCAACTAACCTGAGGCAACAGTAAGAGGGGAACAAGGACAGATTTCAACACATAAGTACATGATAAACAAGTTGACTATAAACAGCCACCAACAAACTTCAGTATACACACTCACGCAAGCAGGCTTCAAATTACAGACTAGTGGGGTCACACTAGAAATAGAGACCTGGATCAGATCTTACACATGAACATTAATGAGAATGCAACCTTTCATTTTTTAGATGGTATAATCACTTCTATCAGACACTCACCATTTCATTTCCTCCACACATGCAGTATTATAGACTTACAAGCCTAACGAAGCGAAAGTAATCACATGTAAATGATTTAAGTGGTTAAAATAGGCCGATTTCACAGAGAACATGCAGGGAATGTCTTAATCTCACTTTTTACTGGCCCCTCAGACTGCTAATCTCTCAGAAATATCTACTGCTCCTGGACAGCGTGTCTTTGTGTTACATATTACAAACAATTAGCCATGGCTAATTAGCGGCAGCACCGGTCAGGGTGTACATTAAAACAACAAGGCACGGCCGGCTCAGCGACATGACTTCTGGCTGTTATACACATTATGGTGTCTCACATTTTTAAAAGCAGCCATTAATCATGGATAAGTAATGTAGCTGTACAAACAGCTCGCCTGTCTGAAGCCGGAACCTGACTTTATTGCTCATATCATGTTGCAGATACCTTTGTGTGCATAGATGTGTGTAGGAAATACCCACACAGACCTTATTTCACTTGTTACAATTTTCTTTTTTTTTTAAAAGCAAATAATGCCATTACCTCTTTGTGATTCATCAAAATCAATGATAATTTGTCAGCCGTCAGTGCAAGATTTTTCCTTTTTCCAAAAAAAATTATGAAAACTTTCTCATTTGGTAACCCAGTGGTTCTGAACTTTTTTGCCTGATGGTCCCCATTTGACAGTCACCATTTGTCATGTTCAAAATAAATTCATTTTAATTGATTACAGGACTTTTTTTTTTTTTTTTTTACTTAAAATTGGATAGTGTCACAGTATTCTTTAATATAATTGATTAGATCTGTTTGTTCAACTTTGCATTTGTACAAACTTTACTACCGCTTGCAGTGGGCAGATTTTACAATTTAAATGGTTTATCTGCAGATTGGAATACATTTAGCCTACTTAAATATTACACCTGTTCATCCATATTTTAACCATTTCAACCGTTTTATCTGTGACTTATTTAAACTATTTCATTCACTGTTCATTAGCCTACTTTAACTAAAGGTTTAAATTGTTTATCCATTACTTTTAGCTAACTATTTCAAGTGTCTATAAGTTACTTTTATCTTAGCATATAGACATTTTTTAATCCTATTTGGTTGTTAATTTTCCCACTCAACATAAAAAAAAAAAGAAGAAAGTTTAAACATTTTTTTTTTTCAAATGAGATACACAGTCTTTCCATGTACTGTGGCAACTGCAGAAGTACAAGTACCTCAGGTTGGGAGTCACTGTTGTTAACCCGTCAATGACATCACAGCACAGTGAGTAACCTGTCGGTGAAATGTTATTCAGTAGTAAGAGGAGTATGTGAGAGGGACAGGGGATGGGTTCATTGTGGGAAAAGTCAAGGAGACGCTGCAGAGCATGTTTATTCTCTTGGGCAACTGATGCCAGTGAACTGTTCTGGTCAGAGTTTGTTGTGGTGGTTTAGAGGAGAAAAAAATATGATTCAGTGTCCGCCCTGAGGGAATGAGATCAGAGAACTGAGTCATAGAGGAAGGAGAGAAAGAGCCAGATGTAGGGTGAAAAATGTATGAAAGGAGGGCGAGGTTGACAAAGAGAAGGGATCAACTTTGACCGAATGACTACAGCAAAAAAATCAGCTCCTGGGACGTGGCAGTATCACAATCTGAGGCCCGCACTATGAAGCAGGATTAGATGTGATTGAGGTAAATACAGGTTTGATCTGGGTTTTCAGCGTTCACTTCTTGCCAGGGTAAGTCACCATGTTAACTTATGCTAAACTCCTAACCTGCTCCATGGTAGGTTAACGTCAGAGGATCGCATCAAAACCTGTCACCAGCCCAGCTGCTGACCAATCAGATCACTGGAATCAACTGACTCATGTCATTCCTACAGGAGCCCGACGTGAACAAAAGAGTTTACAGAAGAAGTGAGAAATAATAGGGAGCAGTAGGCATTTTTGTAAATCAGTTTCCTGTTCCAGACTTTCCATGTGTCCAAGCTGGTTTTAAAACAGAGCTTCTAACAAATGCAGGGAGAGTTTATCACACTAAATAAATACATAATAATTATTATAGCTTCATTTTAAATGAACAAAGATTCTTTAATCCTGACGAGATTCTTGAGGGCGTTGATGCTTCTTCTTCCATCACTTCAGCTCAGAATAACACGAAGGAACTCTGTGGTTATAATCAGGAATAAATTCACCATGATTATGAATTAATATTTTAGTAAGATAACCACTTGTCAACTACTTGTCTTCTCTCCTGTCTGCTTTGGTAGCAGCAACAGTCTGACATCACTTAAACTTTTTTCAAATATTCATAATAGTTTGTCCATCATCAGACAAAAGAGCAGAAATACTCAGAAGGAACCTTATTAATAATTCATGCACTTATTAACAATATATAATTTGCTGAACTTTGATAATCGGAAATAATTTCTAGTCTGTTTCTGTTTTATTCTAGTCATGTGTTAATACTGTTCACATTTCACCATGATGAATGTAACTTTTGGATGTCGCTGTAACTGAATTTACCTGCTGGTATCGGCGTGTCTTCTCGTATCGTATTAAGTACTTTATTCATGGTTGTGACGATGTTGCTTATAATGAACGACTCAGTCTCTTTAACGTGAGCGCGCTCGTAGCCAGATGGGTAAACCCAGAGTCACCGGAGCCAGTTGATAGACAGCTCCGTAGTACAGGTTTTCCAGGGCGGCCACTGTTAGGTTCAGTTAAGCTATCATAACAAAGATATTCTGGGTACGTTGAACTTGCTTTGTAATACAGGCCTCTGGTATCACAAGACAGCACTGTCAAACACGAGAGAAAATCTGGAAAATGTAACCTCTTTTAAGGTTTACCTTTTTTAAAATAGATGATACCGTTTTTAGGGAGAAGGCACTCTAAATGAAAGATAAGAGATACACATCGCATCATTTATCATTTCTATGTTTCTATAAAGCACCTTCTGAAGGAGTCGACATGTATGTCAAATGTTGTGGAGGGTGGAGATGTGAGATTTACAGTGTATGCGGGAGAAAGAGCAAAATGTTTACATTGAGGTAGAATCTGTGGTATAGAACTGGGGGCGTATTTATACAGGCCTGTTATGTACATTTTCCCATTTAAAACAAAGTCAAGCAAACTGTTATTTATAGAGTTATTTTCATACATGATGAATGTATAGGCTGTTTGTGTTAATGTTAAAAATGACTTAAATATGAAATGGTCAGGTTTCAGTTTTCATACAATAGGATTATGATAATTAGTCTTTTAAATAGGCATTTTGCAACATAACAAATAAACACTGAGCAAGGCAGATAAGAAGTCAAACAATAACATGCAGGCAGTCAGAGCTCCCTTTTGGACTTTGGGATTATAGGAGTCAAGTTTCACTATGAAAGCATTCATTTAACCAGCGTCAACAAAAACTCCTCATTTGCCAGCATCCTTTAATCACTGATTTTATTTTGCATGAATGAAAAAGTAAATCAGCGTTGTTCTTTATCTTAAGCCTAAAATTTCATGCTTTTTAAAGTCAGTTTCCTCGCCCGTTTTCTGAGTGATTTGGAGCTGATCAGGAGTTGGATAGTTCTGCCAAATTTTAACACTGAGCCCTTGTGGATTCGCTAACAAGGCCGGGCCTGTCTAATACAAGAACACAAATCCAGCTCCTTTCTGCCTGATCTGCAGTAATTCCCCCAGCTCACATCACTTCCTTACTCGCAGATCTCGCAGATATACAGCAGAAGTTTTTCAAACTACAATGCCTTCAAATTACTTTAGAAAAACCCGCGGAAAAGTGTCACTGCAAGGATCTCACAATTAGATGGTTTGGATTCCGCATACTTGGTCAGTGCCCAGCTGAAATAGTTTTGAGCAAGACACTGAATCCCTTACCATTGTTCCCGATCCTGAGCTCAATCCTCTCTGAGCGAAAAGAGCCTTTCCATAAGGAGATTGCTAAAATATCACAACTGTTTGAGTCCGTTCTGTGTTCCAAAATAGATATGAGAAAATTAATTTGACATTTTGTAAATACACATATAATGTTCCTGGTTGAGAGTTAGGTGAGAAGACTGATACCACTCTTTTGTCTGTTGCTGTTTGCCTCCAGACTTTTGGAAGTCACTGCACATCCAAAAGATAGTTGTTTAAACACTTAAGTTTTCTAACAAAGATATAATGTGTTAATTAATGAGCTTAGAAGTGCACAGATTTGTAATGAGAAAGAAAAAAGGGCTAAAAGGGGATTTCTTTTGTGTCTAACTAATCAATAAACTCTGCTATTGGCAGGTACATGTGAATACACACACACACACACACACGCACACACACACACACACGTTCTCAGATATGTCTGGTGAATGGTAATGCTGTGGTAATGAGTGTAAGCTGGACTACACCCATGTGAGGGGTGAGTGGGTGCAGCCAGTCTGGCAAAACCACAAATGACCAGCCGTCTATTTGCGACATAAACGTTTTCCACCTGTAGCATTTTGAAGATATTTTACATTTATTCAAATCTGCCGTTCAGTAGTTTCCCTCTGCATCGGGGTTTATTGTCGTCCTCACTGGGGAGGGAGACAATCCTCGTATCAGTTCACTCCTTTTCCTTTCATTCACACACAAGTAGACACACATGAATGAGGAGGCACAACATCAGTACAGTTCTCCCTCTCTCTCTCTCTCTCTCTCTCTCTTCCTCCTTCCCCTCCGTCCCATGCTTATCCTCTTTTCTTCTCCCCCTTCAGCTCAATTAGTCTCTTTTCCACCCTGCTCCACTGATCCCTCTTTAAACTGATTTCAGTCTTATTCCCATTCCCCTCCCTCCTTCACCTCTCTGGTTCTCTGCCTCATGACTCATGGAGGATATTTTTCAGTGTCACAATCAGTCGGAAACGTGGGTAAATATAGATCAGAAGCCTTAAAGACGTAGTACGTGTGAGTGTGCACATATCATGCAGACACGCCTCAGGGAGGGGTTTTTGCCGAGTCGTGATTTCCCTTGGTTTACATCAGCAGCGTGGGGTGATTTACCTGCCTGTGAGCACGTCGCCTCCCTCAGCTCTTAAAGCCATGGTAGGAGCTTTAATCACACCTGCTTCCATTGTCCTACATTTTCATACCATCCCTTCTTGTGCCTAAATCTGACATCATCCCCTGTCTGTTTGCAGTTCAAATCTTTATTACATTGTGCTAATCCTTTGCATATCTGGATTTGAACATCAAGTAAGAAAAAAGAGCATTGAGTTGTGCGTTGTGAATCACTTTTGTTAGTTTAAAAAACAAAAAACAAACAAAAAAAAAACATAGTAAAACCTTTAATGAGTCTTTTTAGACAAATATGGGTTATTAGACAGATCTGGGTTTGACTGATAATGGCAGAAACACAGTAATTTTATTGCTTTACCATCAGCAGGTTTTGGGTTGTCTGTCCCTTTTTCGTGAACGTGATATCTCGGGAACGCTGTGAGGGAATGTCTTCAAATTTGGCACAAATGTTCACTTGGATGAACTGATTAGAATTTAGGTTGAAGATGTGTGTGAAGTATCCACGCTGTAGAATTTGTAGCTTCTTTGCAGCAACATCCATATTTGATGCATCTACTGTCATGGCTACAACTTAAAGTCTTTACTAGATACAGTATAGAGACATCGATGTAAACTGCAAGTTGACTGAGTGGCGGACGCATACAACTGCGAGGCAGTAAGGTAATTCTAGTTTCTAGGTATAGCCTCCATCATGGAGTATTTTAGCATCTTTCAGCTCATTGTTTTGGTTTTACAGCTTGCAACTTTACCATTTTGGTTCACTCTCATCACTGTCAGTTAGGCAGCTACTTCCAGTGAAAAGGCCACTGTACACTATTTGCCCTGCCATCTCAACTTAACAAAAGAGACAATATATGAATGTTGTGTTTACGGCTTATTTCCACTGCCTCCAAGTGGCCAAGAATTAGTTGATGCAGGTTTAAAGGTTTCATTTTTCACAACCTGGGTCTCATTTTTCTAATTGTTGGTAGTATACCTCATATCATTATAACGGCTGCTGTGTCTTTCAAATTGCAAAATTACTTCAGGGGTCAGATCTCAAATTGACCTGACAACCTACATATAGTATCTGCTATTCTTCTGTGTCATTTACTTTGGATGTTACGTGTCTAACACAATTGGATCCTGTGTGATGATAAGTCATCATAGTCTAAAAACAGTTATTTAAAAACAAAATGAAACAGGTGTTATATTTGTGTTTCCTTGGTGTCAATAATAGCTGTTGTCAGGGGAGCATTTTCATCCAAATCTCTTGATTGGCGGTTGTTGAACATGTTATCCTAACCTATGCGTGTATCATGGCCTGAACTATCATGTGCTTTAGAAGTTGTGTTAGTCACTCTCATTTTGCAATGACTTGTAAGTGACGTGAAGCAGAGTTGCATCACCAGGAAAAGGCACATGAGATTAGATTCAGATCACATTCAACTCTTTTACATTAAACCTTTGCCTGATAAGGACGCAGGCTCAGATAAAACCTGAACCATGTTCTTTCCTCCTCCTTAATAATCTATCAAACTTTATGTGACAAGAAATGGTCCTATATCCAAATGGGAGTGTACAAGACATAAGACCATTTCTAAACTAGAATTGAAAGTAAAGTGAATGTAAAGTAGCCTACACACTTAGTCTAACCCAAACCTAACCTTAAAACATTCACGTTGACATTTTATGACTTACATTATGGAGACTTGCTTTTTGTCCCCATAAGGACCACAAGTCCCCATAATGTGACTGTGTAAACAGATTTAGGTCTGATGCAAGGTTTTCTCTCTTTAGCCTGAAAGGGTCAGAATATGTTTTAAAGGTTACATAAAACAAGGATTAATGTGCTTTTTAGTCTCCCCTTAAAACACTCAGGCATTCTCTGGGCTTGATGAATCACACTATGTGTTTAGAGAAATAACAATCAGGCGAGCTACAGGATAAAACTCCTCCCTTTTTTTAAAGTTGGTGAAAGGCAACTTAGTTTTCTTTCATCGCCAATTAAACTAAAATGATACACTGCTTGTCTTAAAACCTCCTTATCAAATTTTTTGTCATAATACTTCCCATTAAATATCAGATTAAAACAAGCCAAACAGTCCAAACTGATGTCAAATCAACACAGTTGGGCTAGACAGGCAGCTAGCTAGCTTGCTGAGTTCTGGGTTCCTGGTAAATCACAGATTAGATGGTTTATGACATTCTTTGGGGTGTTTTACCCAGTGAAGGGGGCCCCACAATTTTCAGGGATTATATGGTGTGCTTTATATTTAGGTATGCACAGAAAGAGCATGAGTCAGGGAGAGCAGAGCAGAGCATTAGCGCCATGCAGGAGCTAATCCAATGGCAAGTAGCAAGCAATGGGGCTAAGATGAAGCGAGTTTCAAAACAAACATGGCCAAAGATCCAAAAACATCCACTTAATCTACATTCATACGGGTTAGACTTGGTCCAGGGGCCTAGAGATCAACTACTACTGAAGTGTCACTGAACAAGTCACTAATCCCATTCTCTAGTAGCTGAAACTGCTCTTTGTCTTCCCTGGTGGATAAGGGGGACAGGTGACATGATAATCTGGTAAAGCGGAACGGAAAAATGTTCATTGGGAGGCTACAGATATCAAGTTTGCAGTGTCAAAACTCCAGCAACATGCCCAAAAAGTGAGAATTTCTTCACCAATAAAAGGAGAGTAGAAAAAACAGGTTTAGTGAGGTACAGGAAGAACAGCCCATGAACCATAATTGGAAACATGTTCCAGAGACCTTTGTTCCAGGTAATGTTTCCGAATTCTTTAAAAGGTTATTAGATTCCTGGAAAAGTTCTTGTGGTGGAAAAGGGCCAGTGGAGGTGTTAGCCTAACTCTGCAGTCAAACCAGAACTGTCTTTCCAGTCGTTTTGACAACCAAGTTGCATTGTTTCTTGATGATGAAGTAGAGATCGCCTCAGTAAGTCTAGCGCAAGGATCACCTACAAAATGACCTCTTAAATGTTGTCGTTCAGGATTTGTTTGTGTAATGAACAAATGCCAAGAGCAAATTCGGAGGGAAGCTGTGTTGTTTCAGGTACCAGTGAGCCAATTAAATATGAATCGGGAGGTAATAGATTCATGAGTTTGAAGGCTTCTCAGATGCCAAAGCACTGTGCAATATTATATAACTCTGAGGATTTTACACTGTCTTGACATTATTGTGACAATCACGACGTCCTCTATCTTTAAATTGTAAGAAAATGGTAGAATCAGCCTGTTCATGTTACAAAGTGGTCTACTAGGAATTTGAGCTTTCATGTATTGGATTGGCCGAGATGATGTTGCATTGTATTATGGCAAAAGTTTAGCCAGATTCAACTTCTCACTGCAGCAAATATGTGTTTTTTTTGTTTTTTTTTGCTCTGCATCAGCGCCAGGTTAATGAGCATTCAATGTGGATAGAATTATATGTTCTTATGCAATTATGGGCAGAGATGGTCCAACCCATATTTTTATCCTAACTTTAACCACCCCAAGCCGTTACTTGAGTCTTACTAACAGCAAAATAACTATTTTCAACTTGATCTTAAGGTTTATACATAAAAACAATTAATTTTTTTAATTTAATTTTAAATCCAGTCTTCCGATGGGGAGGGGAAGTCTGTGTGCTTGACTTAATAACTGTGCAGGAAAACATTTCAATCACATGAAGAAATCTTTGTTTTCTTTGTTAACCATTATGAAAACTCAACCACAAACACAGTTAACTTCTGTTATTTGCTATTACATAATCCTGTGGCCATTGAAAAATATTTTAGCTTCCTTTTTTGTGATGACACACAGTTCCTCCACTGCTCCTAAATGGCTGTCTAGAGTTCGATTTAACAGATGAAATTACTGCACACTGCTTCAAAGTGCCATTTTATTCATAAGGATGAATCTCGATCTGTCTGTCATGAAAAGAGTGCAGGAATTTCTTATTTTGCCGTTCTATTTTCCGCTCAGGTTACATTCTGCAGGGGTTCTTATTAGATGCGTGAGTATCAGCTTGCCGCACAAAAACATGGAAACTCATGTTGCCTAATTAAATCTCTTGAAAACACAGCATTCACAACACAGCAACCTTTTCCTTATTTTATATAAAAACAATATAATTTGAAAATAAATATGCTTTACTGTTTTACATAGACACAGAAAACATGTTAATAGAGAAGAAGAGACAAAGAGAACTAATAACGAGGGCTCTAAGACTGATGGCAGGTTGTTTTAAAATTTAAAACTGTGGTAGTGTTGTGGTAGTGTATACTGAGCTGCTAGCAGTAGTTTATTTGTATTTGCATCTTGCAGGACGGACAAAACACAGGTCCGCTACATACTTAAATACTTAAATACAACTTACTAACACCTACACGCAGATGTGCACATTGGCTAATGCACATGGACGCACATTCATACACACACACATGGACACAAACGCACAGAAACGTTAAAAACTCTACACGGCACCCACACCCTTAGATAAGAGGGGTTGAAAATCCAGAGATGTCATTAGCACATCAATACAAGCGATCCATCTAGGGAATGTTAACAAATCATTTTTGATTTTTTTTTTTCTTTTTTTTGTTTCGTAGAAAAGCACAGAGAGTGTCCATGCTGCGAGTAGCCATCAGTGACCTTACACATTGGGGGGTGGGGGGGTGGGACAGCCACAGGTACATAACACTGCATATATAAATAGACCAAATTAAATATGGGTAGAAGGCTGAATACTGAAAAATACTCTATAGCATTATAAATTATCTAGAGTGGACTATGGCATAAAGGGATATTAAGTATGTACAAGTTCAGAGAAGAAGATATGCAATCAATGGATTCTGTATTGAGCTCAACAACTAACACAACTACTTTGACAATCCCCTCTCCTGAAAAATGAAACAAAAATAATTTAAAAAGCACTCGAAAGATTTCTCAGTACATTTTTGTGAGGCACAGTTTTTCAAATGGAATCAAACTACAGTATAGGATGTTTCAGTGGTTTTCATGTCGGACATAGCAAAACATTAAATGCTATTATTGATGACCAGTATCCCTTTAAAAGTATATGGCACTCCAGAGCCTCTTCTCCTGCAAGCTGATCACAATAGTGAAAACATTGTGTATGTCCATGTCAGCCCTGCAATGTCCTCTGAGGGAAGGAAGCGATATCATGAAGACACAGATTCAAGGTTTCCATCAGCTGTCCCAGTGTCCTCCTGTTTTAGTCCAAAGCGAAAGTAGACATCGGCCGACAAAAATCCATCCGTCACTTTTGAAAGGAGGGCGCACCCATGTCTTCTTCGGCCTCACCCGCTGTTTTAGCAGTTAAATATATCTTAGATTGAGAGGTTTTGCAACTTTTGATTGACACACAACCACAGTAGACTCATATCCAGTGAAGTAATTGCATACAATGAATTGACAACAAGACTACACCTGCATTGCAAGCCTGTTAGAAATGCAAAACCACTTGCCGGATATTTGCGTTTTGTCAAATGATAGGTTTAGTTATTTGTTTCTGTAGCAGCATAACAATTCTGTACTCTTTTTCTTTTTATCATGGTCTATATACACACAGATATACAGTGGGAGGAAACTTCAGTTCAGTCTTTCGTTTTGTTCTCTCTCAGCCAGTCCAAGGGGAATGCTTTCCACAGAAAAGAAGAGCTTACGGTTCAAAGGTCAAAGTGCTGTGCTGTGAAATATCTTTAGAATATTCCTTCATCTTGTACATCTGGTGCTCCCACCTCTCTCATCTTCTTGGCTTGTCACATCTAAACAAGAAAGAAATGAAGAAAAAAGCAGAAGATTTGTGCTGTTGCATCCTTTTCTCAGACACAATACACACACACACACATAGACATAAAGAGCTAAATTCACAACCAGTGGTGACCCTAGACTGTGGGCGGCCATCGAAGAACATCCAGCAGCTCTGGAGCAACATAATCGTTCATTTGGAGTTGTGTTTCTGGTCATCTGATGAATGTAAATCCAATATTTTACTACCCTCCATCAACTCCTGAGGGAAACATCTGGCTATTTAGCTGCTAAATGCTCCACTATGTTCACCAGCTGTTTGCTAACAATGTCTGTCTGCCGTTTGGTGCTGAGTAGGTAGTGTGTGGTTGGTTTTCAGAGCTTTTTTTTACACTCAACAGCTGTCTGCTCAGACTGAAAACGACGCCATGAACCAAAAAATTAAAGTTGCGGTCTGGACAGTGAGTAATACAGGGGAGTTGCAGATTGAGGTGATGATACTTTAGGTTCTTGACTATGAGCGACTTCTTTGACATTGTCACATCGCCGTTGTTGCTTTAAGCTAAGCTAATCGGCTGTTGGCTCCAGCTACATATTTTTATCAAACACACACAAGGGTGGTGTCAATCCTCTCTTCTAACTCGGCAAAAAACATACAACAAAAAAAACAAAACAAAACAAAGAAGCACATCTTCCAAAATGTGGAACTATTGGCTTAAAAATTGATATATGACAGAAATTTACAGGAAATATTATATGTTTTCCAAAAAATTACCATCACTATCTAGACAATGTGTTTTAATGTGTGTTCTTTGATTTTGAACCCTGAACTTCTCGTTTGACTTCAGTTTTTTCACCGGCGACACTTACTTGCAGGTCCTCTCGTTGAGCTCTAGCTGGCGTTCTTTACAGTATTCGTCTGTGTGTTTGCAGGAGCACCGACAGGTTGCAGGATCCTGCACGAACAAACGCTTTCTCCTCTCTGAGCAGTGATCACAACATGGCTCACAAACACTGGACACAGAAAGACAGACAGACAGAGATGGGGAGAGGCAGATTATCACAGTGTACTATAACCAAGACAGGTCACCCTTAGGCCAACCCTTTGATATGCTCCGCTTTGCTCTTCCAAGCCAATGCCTGAAAAGTTGTTCTGCATGTGACAGTTGGGTAGCATTGCAGGCAAATATTCAAGCAGTAAATTTCCCTCACCCACGCCCCCCAAGCCCTCCCTCGTTGATTGGACCGCTCACAAATGCCTTGTATGTGTTAGACATGCAGCGAGCAAAGCTCTGGACCGGATCATGCAACACGAAAGGACACAAGTTGGCTTTGGACTGCGGGTCAATGACATTACACCTCTTTCTCTCACTATTACAATTGTTCAACTCTTAATAAAGAAGACTCAAGGGTCTGCTTGGTTCTCTGTTAAGAAAGGTTTCATTTTATTGAGTGAAAACCGAAAATTGTGTTTCCCACAGAGAGACATTAGATGCAGAACAGAGGCTGAAAATGGACAGATGAAGGCTCAGATATATTGACATCTCAATATACAAATTACAAAAGAACACACATACATGTATTCTGTCACAGTATGAGCATTGAAGAAACAAGAGATCATCATTATATTATTTTTTGAATAGAATATGGGTGCTTTTGTGCGGGTTCAGAGACAAAAGCAGGCAAAGAAAGACACAAAAACAGTGCTTGCTTAACAATTTGCTGGTTTACAAATCCCCCCTAACAAAAAAAAAACAAAAAAAAAACAGAAAAAAGGCAATAGATAGCCATCACTTATCTTAACATTGCATAAAAAGTACCAGCATAATGCACGGGCCAGCAAAACCTGTTTGTAAAGATGAAAAGAACAAAGAGTGCAAAGGAGACGGGTACGAGACACAGCAAAGCAGCACAGACTCAACACTGAGCACAGGACCGTGATTACAATCCTGGTGATCCCAGCACAGATACCAGAACAGTATGAGCCGGCCTTTGCAAAGCCATGATGGTGGAGCCGTGATCTGTTTCAGTAGAAGGTTCAAGTTACAGCTAACAGCGACCCAAGATCTGTTTATTGCAGCCTCTTTAAACATGTCCATTATCAATCATGATACTAGCGACGTGACGAAATGTTAGGAGCAACTTGTACCTCAGGTTTCTACTGTTTTCATGATACACCGCTGTATCTCATCCCAACCATCGTTCCAGTCTCATAAGAAGTGACTTTCTTTTGAAGATTGTGCTGGTTAGGCTGGGAGGAGATTAGATGGAGGGGAAATGGGTTATGGTTCACTTCTCGCGGGATATGGCTAGCAAGTCTGCTGTATCGCTGTTATGTAAAGTTTTGCTAAAGCTACGTTAGCAAAACATGTTAGCAAACAGGGCAGCTTAGAAACTGGTGTTCTGAGTATGTAGGACATGACTGATGAGACAAAGTTAGGACAATGCGCGGAAGCAACATGCTAATTGATAATGGCTAACGGGCAAATTAAGAGGTTAACGGGCAAATTAAAACGGACAAAGGAGCTCCTCCCAAATGAGCTTAATTATGAGAAGAGCAACACTCAGGTGCAAGTAGGTGGAGAAGGCGGAGCTGACATACGCATCGTGAATTGTTTTGTCACGGTTTTTCTTTCGTTTTCTCTTTTGGCCTTTACCCTTGCCTTTCCGGGATTTTCTGCAAGAGAAAGAGGACAACAACGCAGATTGATGCCTGAGAGACTGAGGAGAGAGATGGACTGATGTGTTAGCCTCTGTGTTTTGATTTCTGTAAATGCAAGAGCCAAAAAAACCAAAGAAAAAGAAATCAGTATTTGAAAACAGGTTATTGTTTAATTAGATTATTGTTAAAGATTGACTTGTTCGGGATAATAAATTGTCACATTATGAGAAAGGCATCAGGCAGTGTTAACATCAATGTTTGTATCTCAATATTTTCAGTGCGGGAGGATATGAGTTTAAAGAAAGAAAGACAAAAATAAATAAATAAATAATAATGACGCAACCAACTTTTTAAAAGCTGAAGCAACCATTGTCCTTGTTTGTGAAGACACTCCCACAGTAATGCACCTCACTGTACATGGGTTCCTCACATCCTGTCATTTGTGAATGTGATGAATATCAAATGTTCCATTTTTGTAAAACAGTACAATGACTCAGCAGCGTGTGAAAGAGATTCATAGTCTGAGGATTGGCTCTGGCAGTTATTCTGAAATTTCCCACTTGGATTGGGGACAATAAACGTCACAAAAACTGCATCTTTCACTCTATCTGGGTCAGCGCTTTATGGCTGATTCAATGTTTTTTAGACCGCGGCACAATGAGAGCAAACGGGTGCATGTTTATGAATATACTCCTGGATCTTCACAGGTGTAGGCTGCATTAAAATATCTGTCTGTGTGTTCAAATGCAAGATGAGTTCATGTTTTAGCTGTATGTAATAAACTATAATCAAATTGAATCACATTTTTCTATTGTCATTGATGGTATTTGCAGTACATCAATGCTGATTTTTTTTTTTTTTTTTTTAAAAGCACAAAAACTGTGAAACTGTGAAGTGGTGTAATGGTGGTAATAAGAATTTGGACACACTATGATTAGCCAGTTTCTGGGTGCAGGACATTGAAGCTCCAGGAATTATTATTTGTGCACATGTGTACATCGTAGGGTCAGACCTAGCTCCATTTGTTACCTCAGCACTCCATATGTTACTCTGTTATCTGGTCACACAGCCTTTCCAGTTTTCTTTTTACCTGTTATCAAGCGGCAGGTTGCATCTTTAAATGTGTTTTCCTGATCTCATAGATACCTGCTTTCTGCGAGGAACGATGAAATGTTTTTGTGAGGAAAAATTTGTGTTTAAAACCAATATTACCACAGATGGTGATGCCATGACGACGTGAACTAGGAAAGGAGAGCTCCTTTTCTACTTCACTGTAAGCTACATTAAGTTTTCTTTTTTTTAAAGTATATTTTTTTGGGCTTTTATGCCTTTAATGGATAGTATAGTGGAGAGTGACAGGAAACAGAGAGAGGGGGAATGACATGCAGCGAAAGGCCGTCCGATGCGGGATTCGAACCGGGGCCAACTGCAGCGAGGACTGTAGCCTCTACACATGGGGTGCCTGCTTAGACCACTACGCCACACGACGCCCCTACATTAAGTTTTCTGCGTAAACCATGGAAGTTGCCAGTTGAGTCTATGGAAATATTGAATTTAAATATTTTGTCCAGTGGATAACAGGTAAAAACAAGACTGAGTCTAAAGCCATGCTAGCCGCGCTGTGAAGTTGTATGTAGGCACAGCAGTGTTTTGAGCTAATTGCTAACATGGTCACAATGACAGTGCTGACATGTTGATGTTTAGCAGGTATAATGTTTACCATGTTCACCATCTTAGCATGCTAGCATGAGCTAATTAGCACTAAGCACGATGTACGGTTGCAAGTGTTGGGTCATAAACCAAATTTCATGATAATGAAATGGGCTCACAAACGGGGCTAGATCAGACCCAGCTGGGATTCAGTAATAAATACATCCCCAATCTGTAAGGAAGAGGATGAAGCTGACATGCTGTAAAATTAAAGAATTTCCTCTTTGTTGTTGTTCAAAAATCAGTTTCACTGTGGAAGTTGACAGTTAACTGGTTTCACAACCTCAGCGGGGTGACTCACCCTAACAGAACCGCAGACCCCATGGTAGAGGTCAGCAGCGAGCATTAAAACTAACATGGAAGTATGAAAGCATCAGAAACAGGAGTTGAACGACCCTAAGACCATCACTTTGTAGCAGCACGCCATCAATGCAGGACTCGTAAACAGTTATGACAAGGTTAAAGAGGAGCCCTCAGAGGTAACCCTTATCTATATGACAGACAACCTGACATAAAACCAAAATACGACCAACGACCATCCTGCAATGGAAAGATATTAACGACCGGTCACAGAAAGAGGATTAAAGAGTTTTATTACTCTTAGCACACTGACTTCTGTTGCATGAGAAGGGAAGATAACTTAAGCATGGATCATAAAACACAAAAGTTTAAAAGCTCCTCAAAAACACTGTTATCTATATCACAGCAGCCAAGAACAGGAGTAACAGAAGTTAAGTGGGATGTAAACGGTAAAGAAGAGAGGAGAGGAATGTAAAGATGTGATAGAAAAGACGAGGATGGTGTAAAGGACAGGACTAGAGAGGGCAATGACCCCATCAAGTGTCACTCATTCACTTGACTGGATTAAGCTGGTATTCCCTGTTTTTATCACCTGAGAGCTGCATGCTAATCTCAGCATAACATGGTCTCATGTAGCAGCTTGTCTGCTGGGGTTTTAATGAAATATTATCGTTGCAGAGTATTCTTTTTCTGTGTGTTTGAGTGTGTGAAAGAAAATGGAGAGACAGAGGGGGGAGAAAATAACAGATCAATTAAGTGTGAAAGAGCATATGGGATAATGCCAGAAAGGCTGAGAGTTGCAGACGGCTGAGAGTTTGTTTGCAGAGCAACACTGAAAAAAGATCGAATCTCAAATCCCCATTGTTTCCCCCAAAAAACCCAATCTTCATGCAGAAAGAGCGCTGTACTCACTTTTCTTTCTGTTCTCTCACTTCTTTCTTTAACCTGAAACGCAGGAACAAAACAAAATGACATTAGATCGCAGCCTGCCATTGTTTCCTGGTAAACAGATACAGATCAAGATCATTAGAGACCAGAAGGCTCATTATCAGCATGGGTGGGCTCACATCAATCTTTTCAAATCGTGTTACGTCAGCGTCCTTTACCAGAAACTGTGATAAACCTGGCTTTCACTTTCAAATGCCTGGCCTCGGTAAATGAACCAGATTTGTTAGGAAATAATGCAGTGTACACACAAAGGGGTGTGTTAACTGATGGAGACACACACACACACACACACACACACACACACACACACACACACAAACATAACTACAATAGCAGGTTGTCAGGTTTGTTTCATTACTTGTCCATGTGACAACTCTTGCTGATAACAGTGTGGAGCAATAAATCTGCTAACACACTCCAGAGACAGCAGTTAGCCAAATGTGTTGGGAAACAGCGTTTCATTTAAGAAGGTCACAGACACCTTGCCAAGTTTCTATTTGAGAGACGTATACAATAACTAAAGCATGAAGGTAAATGTGTGTGTGCATGTATATGTAAATCATCAGAAGACCTTCTGGCTATCAAAAATCAAAGAATGTTGAATTGGATTATTGTTACTGATACAGGTATAATCCTTAAGATTTTCATGAAGGCAAATTCACGCTATTATATAGTAGTTGTTATTGTTCGTGGCGGCGTCTGCCATTCGCGTGCTGGATTCCATATTGCTTACACGCGGGATTCAGGGTTACTGTCTGAAATTTTATCTCATTGATGTCGGCTCACTGTTTACTCTCCTACAGCTGCGTCACGACTGTATAAGGTTACTGCTTAGAGCATAAGTAGCATAAAATGGGAATAATACAAATACCTAAAAATGTATAATTGAGTGTAGTTTACTTTACACCAGGTTACATATTGTTTTTTTCTGACTATTTGGAAAGATGTAACATTTTTAACAGTGACTTAATGAACTGTTAGTCGCACTTAACGTCTATATAGCATTTTCTTAAAGATATAGTTTACAAATACTAAATAGATTGACTACAACCTTTATTTTTATAAAGCTGCCCTAAAAGTTTATCGCATCATTTAAATGGTTTTACAAAAGAAATATGGAGTCATCAGAGATTGCAGTCAGCAGTACAGCATAAAGTTCAGTGACATTTCTTAATAGCTTTCTACAGATAGACGGGGGCAGCCTCACTGAGTGCAGGGAGACTAACTTAACAACTTACTTTCGACTTTGTATCTCAGAAAAGAGGCATATAATGACCAGAGAGCTTGACTCTCAGCCAACAGTGCTTCCTACAATATTTGTTTGCTCATTAAATTCCCCTTAAATGCAGGAGGATGATGCATGTCTCGTGCTTCTGTGTCACAGTTTACTCATTAACGTCACACAGATCAAATATGTTTTTTAATAAAAGACAGGCTTTAATAGATTGGATTTAAAAAAAAAAACAACGACTTTATCTGCCTCGGAAAATAAAGAAAAGAGTAACAAAGTGCGTCATAAGATGTAAATGTGTGGTCACTGAACAGCAGAAGACGTCACCTGACTGCGACTGGAGGGTACAGAGACGACACTGACACAGTGCTAATCTCAGAGATCAGTAACTAAAGCTATCAAGCTGATGTTGCTCCAGGAATGACCTGAAGGAACACAAATGTATTTCCTTTACCTGAGCAAGGTGAGGGAATGAAGATAAGTGATGTGTAAAGTTTTACACTGTCACAGGTTTTTTTTTAAGATCAAAGAAGTGAAAGAAGCAAAGATAAGATATGAATCTACCTGATGTGTATCTGTTAAATGTGTCGGAGGCAAAGTGAAAACAATAACTTCACATGATGCGTTTGGTCGACCTCTGCTCTGCTGCACAATAGTACAGTGGTTTTGTGTTTCAGTGGTGTTGTGTGTGTTCCAGTGTGTGTTCAAGGTTTCTTACCTACACTCACATGCGCTGTGTTCTGTAAAACTCATGAAAATATCGTTTTGTTGCTTTTGTGGTTTTATTCTTTTAATCTGTAAGAGAAGAAGAAGAGAAACTGTTACAGAGTTGAATAAAATACATGTGGATTTATAGTGTTTCTACATATTTTACAGGTCTTTTGTGTTGTGAGTTACAACCCCACATTTTCCAGAATAGGCAAAAGCAGATATAAATGGACTCAAGGATCAACAAAAGGACCAACAGTAAGGTCACTGTGTTGTTTCGGAAAAGCTCTGTGGTTTCCAACCCTGCCCCTCGGATGATTGGATGGTTCAGGGGACTTCAGCCAATCAAGAGCTGGAAGGTGCCAACTGTTGACCAGCTGGAAACGTCTACTTTAGTTTGTCATGAGTGGGGAGATTTAAGACAAAAACAGGACTATAAGACTCAAGATGTTAAAATTGAAATGTTTAACAGGCCGTTGTGAAGTCATAGAGCATCGGACGGAACAGTAACCAGGGACAATAGACGCAAAGCTCAAAAAGATCGTCACCCTTCACTACAAGTCTTTACTTGAATCAAGAGCAAACAGTTCCCTTCAAGGGGCTGATGTTTAAATTTAAAAAGGGGCACCACCTTCATTTCAGCCCAAATGCCACGACGGCCACTTGGATGGGCTGAAGTGGACACTAAAGCAGCCGATGTGCCCCTCTGCTGTCATATTTGGGTGGAAATAAAAGTAATACAGTGTTCACTTCAGGCACATCCTTACTGTAGAAGATAAAGCAAAGAGGGCACACCCCCCCCCCCCCCCCCCCGTCACCCGCACCCCCTGTGAACCCTTCTGCACAAAACACCCAAAGTATTGCTGTTGTAAATAACGCCGCTGACCTCCATTGTAATGTTATAGCTGGATGTTGGCATGCACTGCAGCATCTCGTCATTGCAGCAACCGGCGCAGCGCGTCAGCACCACGCAGGACGGTATGAAGATGTGCTCCACCTCCTCCGGGTACTCCTGCAGAATCTCCACCAGCAGCTCCCGAGGCTGGCACAAACTCTTGTTGTACACCTCCATTAAAGGGATCACTGGGAGACAGAGTCACAGTGTGCATGGTTATAAAATGGCAGAGCAGCTCTAGACTAAACCACTGACTCCTGAATACTACTGTGCCGTAACAATAACAGACAACTACAAGGAGACTAGAATTAAAAAAAACACTGGCAGCCTCTCAAGGGAGTCAAAGTGAAGGAGATGAAACACACACACATACATGCACACACACGTTTTATTTCTATTGTTCCATTAAGAAGCACTTGGTAACCTTGGTTTTATACAAGTAAATAGAGACTTACCTGCTTATGCAATTTCCTATTGCGATTAATAAGCACTCTATCAGTCTAAATATCTATTTTCACCCCATCTGCTGCACCAAATCATTGCTGGACTCGACTGTCACCCCATTTTTATAGCCCTTCTTCTGCCCCATCGTGATTCAGCTCAGTAATTCATCTACTGCTCTACAATAACAGCCTGTTTCACCTTCAGTCTACTTCCCCCCTCTCTCAGTCTTTGCAGGAGTTCTGCTCTTGAGAAAGATATTAGCACACAGACAGACAACACCTCCAAAATATCACTCGGAGCATTAGTGAACCCAACACAACCCCGGCCTGACAGCCCTCTGGGAAGCCAAACCAAACATGGTGGGCCTGAACAATATCATAAAGTTCAGCTTCTGATTGTCCAAATTAGATTGAGCAACGCTGTGATTGTGCAAAATGAAATAGTGAGCCAAGAGGGTGAAATTCCGCTCTATAACAGAGTCTGGTCACCATAACATTTCCCCTGCTTAACCTCAAACAAGGAGGAATGCTGCACAAGATGAACACGTCCAAGTGTTGAGGTTTAGGGGTGAAACTGCTCTCATTTAGCAAAAAGTGAGAGGTTGGGGGGGG
>NW_019525453.1:475775-531575 GCF_002814215.2 Seriola lalandi dorsalis
GGGGGGGGATTTGGACGGGGTCAAATTACAAAGTTGTCCACCAGGAGGCGATAATTTCCCTTTTTAATGTCAAGGTGAACCTCAAACCAGCCCACTGTTTGGCTGTGTGCCAGCCAGGGAGCCCAATGCAGACTGTATTCCCACGGTGCCCTGTGGGATACCTACCGTCATGTGGACCTCTCTCTGTTTCCTTCGGTATGTGGGCACTCTGCAAGGGGGGGGGGGGAGAAAGACAATCTGTTAGTTACAGTACATTGTGCAAGAGCCCAGCGAAATGTCGCCCATGCCCTTTACTTATCCACGGTTGCGCAAAAAATGTATTTGCATTTTGACATTTTCTGTTGACCACTGCCAGAATATGAAAAAAGCACATTATGTATCTTATCTTAGACCGGCCTAAACTCAGAGTATGGGGCAGTGAGAGTCAGATGTTGAAACTGTGTCTTCTATAAACAAGCAAACGCGTTTTGAAAGAATTTATCTCAGAATAGGATTCCTTATGTTGCCTGTATGGTAGTTACTATATAGCCTTGCATGTGTTGTGTGTAAGGCCTTATATGGCCAAATATTTGACCAGAGGTTCACGGAGCCAAACAAGTCGACCTCAATTCTGCTACGTGGCAAAACTTCAAAAACTGTCTGAGTTACTGTGTCGCTTTTGTTTCAGTTACCAGACTTATAATGTGTGCCCCGCTGCCTCCAGGCAACACGGATTAATAAGTGTTGCCATTAAAACCGGTAAGAATTTCAGCCTGCTACTTTCCCTCACAGGGGGTAGCTGTCACCACACCGGACCACAAAGGATTTTGGCAACTTTCCATCCGTGCGTTCGTTACGCACAACTCTCTGTCGCCTTAGCGCGCGCGCACACAGACACACACACACACTCGCACACACACTCGCACAACACAGCGCGCCCCCTTCTTTCTCAATGTCTCTCCCTCCCTTTTTCATATACACGCGCGCGCAAGTCGTGCAATATCTCGCCAATATTGCGTGAGACCCGGTCCCGTAGCACCGGCATGTATTGAGTGAGTTGGCCTTGTGAGGAAAGCGAGTAAACTCTTTTCCATTCCTAAATTGAAAAAAAAAGTTCTGGTTGTTCGGAGGCTCCACCCCCTTCTGGTGGCGTGAGAGGGTCCAGCCTTGAGGGCTGAGGGACCCCAGTGCTCCAAAACACTATATACTGTATTATTAATGGACGGGTGTCAAGCTGCGAACACCGGCCCCTAAACCGCGTGATGATAGAATGACTGGCAATGAGCAGTCGAGGCAGCATCCTGATACTGTTCAGCGTTGATTGGGTGGATTAGCTGTCATGAGATCAACCAGTTAGTTAAATAAACACTTTGTTAGACCGTGGAGGGGGGTAAACCTCATTAATTTCGGATGGGATGCTGGAGAGGGGAGCGACATATAACATATTTGCTTGATCTGAAGTGGGAAGCTCATACTAGAAATCACTTTCAGTCCACTCATGTTGAAAAATATGCCACTGCAGCCTGCGTCTGAAGCGGTGAGCTGCTTTATTATTTCACCTTGAAACCTTTGCTCAAAGCCTCCTTGGACACGCTGCGCTTGATTAATGATTATATGGAACACGATTTACAGTGCGCTCTCAAGCAGCCATTAAGATTCCCCAGTCGACCTGATTCATCTGTGGAGTAATGCATATCTTGTTCTGGATCCGAGTGTTACATTTCAGTGTGAAAAGCTGTGCTTCTTGTGACTGAAGCGGGCTAACCATGAGGGTCGCCTCGGTGCCAGGAGTGAACCTGCTCACATGTCCTAATTCAGAACTGCGCCTTTAAAGCGTAATAATATCTCCAAGGTGGTTTTAGAGCAGGCCTGCAATCACCTAGCGTCAAACTTCACAACATTCATTCCAAAATCACCTCTCATGCCACATTTGCAACACAAAAAACACACCACCCACGAGTGTGTGGTTTTGGTTTATATAGTGTTGGCTCTGCGTAATGGCTGTTTAAATCTCCCCAAAGCCACTAAACATTTCAGCTTGTTCAAACATGAGCGATGACCTAGCCAGAGCAAAGGCAAGGACGAGCTACACATTAATGACCAGTAACTACATGTCGCAAATAGAAGGTCGATTGGTGTTTCTCTCTTTTCGGTCCAGTTCGCTTTCTGGGACATACGACTCACCTTGACAGCTGACAGCGTCAAAAATAATAGTGTCAAACTGTCAATAAAGTTCATGGTGTTGGAAATCCAATCCAAAGGCAGGCGACGCTTTAAAATCCAAGAGGCCAATGTGGCGATTTGTTCTCAAACATGAAGTTTACAACAACACAAGTGGACCGGCTAAAACTTCTCTAAATAAGGGGCAGAGGGTTGTAACGGCAAATCCATGTTGGTCCCGGGGTTGGAGGGTACAATCCTTTGCGCATAACTTCTCAACTGTTGCCAATGATTTTTAAGATATCCAGAAACACGAGAATCCAAGACGCATAACGTCTCACATTGTTCCGCAGCAGACCTTTATTTTCTTGCAAGGGAGTAGCAATCCACATTACAAAAATAATCCCATGCTTGTTGCGCCAGCCGTCTCCAAGTGTCTGTCCATTGGAAACCTGTAGCCTACTCCTATGTGCAACTTGAACCCATGGACCAGGATGACGTTCAGTGAAAAAGAAAACCGCGTCCCACAAAACTTTGTCTATCTGCCTTGGCTGGTTTATTCCTCTGTCACTGCGCACTTAGCGTTTCAGCTCGCGTCGTTACAACAAAATGCGTCCACCTCTGTCTCCGTCTCCGGCTCAGTGGTGGCGATTAACAAGCACCAGTGGTCTGGAGACGTGGATTGGTAGGAGTGTCTATATGGGCTGATAGCACAGAGCGCTGCCCTGAAGTCTTTTTTTTTCTCTCTCCCAAGTTTCACCTAACCTATTCATGTGACCACTAAACGCAGAGTTCAGAAGTGCTCTATTTTTATTTCTTTATTTGAGGGGGGGAAGAATAAGGGCATCCCGATATTGTGATATTTTACACAGATGTAACCGGATGAAACATCATCCACTATGTACATGCTTTTAATCCATTTCTCATCCCCCACATGTCAGGTACAAATGGCATCTTTTCTATCAAGGACATTAATATAGACACCATTGTATGGGTTTGGGTTATATGCAGACCTCACTTCTGTAGTGAATTAAGTTTTTTGAACAGGCTAATTCTTTGTAAGCAAATTGTATCGCACAAATATAACAGACAAATGACCTTGGATGTTCCTCTTGTGTTATTTATTTATTTTTTTTAGCTTTAACAATCCCTCACGTTGGTTGTTGTGAGATCTAAAATGGGTCAGATGTGTTTTCACTCATAAGGTGAGCGCCACCTTCTCATTTCCATTTGCCCTGGTGATATTAGGGGTAAGTATTTTCCAGTCTTGTGGCTACTCAGGGCTGTGCTCCTGATACCCCCTTGGTTTCCATGAAAGAGGAAACCCCAAGCGAGCGTGTGTGTCCGTACACGTAGACTATATGTCTGTATGCGTGCGTGCGCCCGACAACGTTGCCTTCTGTGATCCGCCGCTCTGCGTAAGTCAAGAGCCTGTTACCGCATCGGACCGGTCAGCGCGCGCCAGAACGCACACACCTTTTTGAAAGTAGTGGAGTCTTGCGCATCGTGACTTCCTCCTCGTCCCTACAGTGGAAACCGGTGGAGACTGACCATCGGACAGGCTCTCTCTCTGTCTCTCTGTCTCTCTCTGTCTCTCTCTCTCTGTTTCTGTCTCTGTCTCTGTCTGTCTCTGTTTCTCTCTCTCTCTCTCTCTCTCTCTCTCTCTCCGAGCAACAGCTGAGATATCACGGCGCGGGACAGGAGGGAATAGAGAGGAAAAGGGAGTGAGGGACTGTGAGTGATGCTAAGATGCTGATTGATGAAGGAAGTGACTGCACGGATGTTATGAAGGACAATAAACCTATACACACAGCCTCCCCCCTCCAACATCGTGTGACTGAGTGTGCACGTGTCAGTGGTGGAAAAGGCGTCCATATAAGACTAATACAAGGCCATACAAATACACTGTAAAAGTCCAATAAAAAGTTCATATAGAAGTTATAATACATAATAGGTCATGTCAGTGATATGTTATTATGTTACTAGATTATAATTGTTGATGCATTAAAATATGAACAGTAGCTTACTTTCATGTTGTTGGTGGTTGACATGGAACTGCCTCCTATAGGCCACTGTGTAATGTATAACTTTGCATCATATTTTATAACCTGATTATACATTTACCATATAAAATCTGAAAGGTAACTAGAAATAACACCAGAGACGTAGAATATAAAGTAGCATGAAGTAGAAATACTCAGGTAAAGTACAAGTACCTCAAAAAGTGGACATTGCTTGAAGAAATGTACTCCTTTTCACCACTGGTATGTGTTTAATTTATTTGGTTTAATGAGGGGAAATGAGTGTTTTATTGTTTTTCCCTCGGCTTGTGGGTAAACTCAGCTCTTTCCTTGAGGCAAAAACAAAAATGACATTAAGTGAAACAAGTGTAAAGGCTCACATTCTTCATCTGATTCAAATTAGAGCCCAAAAAGTAGAAAAATTTAAACCAAAAAAAAAAGAGACTTCAAGAGAGTGTAAAACCTGCAGGCTCATTGTTTCAGCGAAGTCAAGTTTAACATCTCTGAACAATCTAATATTAAATGTTTTTATTTAACAACCTGACAATTCCAATGTGCCTTGAGTTGCTATGTCTAATATTTCTGGATAATATCATTTATGCTAGTGGCATCTCCACACAGTGGTGATGCCCTCTGCTGGACCAACAGGCCACTGCAGGAGAACTGTACCTCCAGCTCACTGACAGATTGATAGACACCGAGGAAGTGGAAAGAGCTGATGAAGTATGTAATGACATAGGTTGGCAGCTATGCGCCTGACATGCTAGGCTTGCTTGCTACGACTCATACCTTACTGTGCGTATAATTGGAAAGAGGCAGAAAAAAAACCAATGAGACAATGAGACTTCACAGTGGAGAGAAGTGAGGCATGATGGAGCAGGAAAGAAGAGAGGCAGAGTGAGTGATACATAAGGAGGAAGGGAGCTTTCAGGAGGAGAAGGGTTCAGCTGTCATGTCCTGAGAGGAGTGCGTTGGCTCGGTACCTGTCCGTAGTTTAATTGAAGAATAACACTTGGGTTCATTAGCGGTGTCACCAAGCTCCTGTTTCTGCTGACTCAGAGAGTGTGCGTTTTTCTGTGTGCCCTCAAGTGGGCAAGGTTACAGTGGATACAGTACATGTGTGTGTGTGTGTGTGTGCTGTTGAGTGTGTGCATCCTAGTTTGTGCTGACAACACACACACACAGATATGTAAACACACACTTTAATGAAATGGTTCTTTCCCAAAGGTACAATAAACAGCCTCCCCTGCATCGACGTGCACATTGACGCACATTTGTAAACGTCAATGTGGTAAACAGATATCAGGGTTATTCCTGTTTGTGCTGTGGACACGGCAAGTGGGGTTTAACACTGTAACACTGCAGGGAACACCCCTCGAGTAGCTGCTTTCTCTGAAATAGAGAAAGATACCGAAGCAGCTAAAGTCCCGCTTTGAGTCAGTGAATCTTTGGCCTTCTTCCATTATGCCATGAGCAACCACAGTCTGATTTCAAGTCAGGACGGCACAAGGAGTTTTCCACACAATGGCAGGACACAGTAAAAGAAGATGTGGTTACCTTGTTGAGGAGTTGGAGGTCCTGCAGCTCTGCATCTGACAGTTCTGTAATTTTTCAAAACGGATCTAAAAGATGCCAAAAATGACATAAGTCTTGTTTAAACACACACTTTAAGCTCTAAACTGACTAATAAATTGTGGCTCCTGTAACTCCTCCACAATAAAAGCAACTCTGTTTTAAGCATTGAGCTGGTGCAGTAAGAAATGTTTGGTTAGCATTGGCAGTAACCTAGTACTGCGCTGATATGGCTGTGGGAGAGTGAACAGTAAACAGTGAGGCTGTTTACAGACAGTAACGCTGGATTACATGTATGCATTGTCTGCTGTGAATCTCTTGTGCATTTGTAAGCAATTTGAGAAGCGTGCAGAAATGGCGGAACCCACCACCAACCATGAAAACTTAACTATAAATACAAAATGGAAATACATTGAATTGCAATTGTTAAAAAAATGTACTACATGAAGTATTATAACTTCACTTGCTTTAGTTTCTAATATGCTCAGATGGCTCATATCCCTAAATGAATTTGGGAGGTAGCTAATTTGCGCCATGGTGCCCCATCACAGGTTAATCCAGTATGTTTCAGAGATGGAGACTCGAGTTTGTGACCCGGACTTGAGTCACAATTAAGTCCCACACATAGTGACTTGAGACTTGACATGAGACTCATTCTGAAAAGACTTAAGACTTGACTCAGACTCGAGATTTGCGACTTGTGATGAACGATCTTTATAACCTCAGCCAAGAAGCAGGAATCCTAAAATGCTTTTTAAAGTATTCAAAGCATGAGTGTGATTAGCTTAGATCAAAATGATTTTATTAGAGAAAGACTCTACATAGGGAGAAAAGCTAATAAAATTAAAATATGTCTGGTTGCTGTATTTACTTTTGTACTGTCCAGTCTGAGTTCTAACCTCAGGTGAGTGAAAAAATAACTACAGCTTAATGTGCTAGTTGTTCATATTGTTCTACAAATTATCATTATTAATTAATCCCCTGTTTACTACATGATTGTTCTTAAGGGTGACACAGGCCATGGCCTATGTGATGCTGTCTCCAGATTAGTTTTAGTTGGACCAGTCCAAGTAAAAAGTCCTGGGCTGATTTTTACTCCCACTCCTTCCCTGCGGTTGTTTGACATTGGCCTTTTCTAATTTTTATGTTTTTTGTGCGTTAACGTTAAGGAACTGTCTGATGAGCTGAATGTCATTCCCTCCCCAAGTGTAACTTTAAGTAGGGATGATAATGCAGCGCATGCTTTGAAATCCATTGACATGGTAACGCAGTGCCGCAGATGACAGAAAAACTTGGTACAAACATTAGAGACTTCAGACTTGACTTGGACTTGTAAAAACTTACTGAGCAACTCTGCCATGTTTGTACATGATAATCAAAAGTTTTTTCTTTTGTGCATACAATTTTCATTTTTTCCATGATAAAAATATCCTTAAGGTCAATTCTTTTACTGACACACGCATGCACAGAAAGCCTGAAAGTGCTCAAAGTATTAATGAATGATTTTCCTCTACAGAAAGGACAGTGTGTGTGTGTGTCTGCGTGTGTGTCTGCGTGTGCATGTGAGAAAGCATGTGAGGATGAAAGTCACATTGTTTAAATGTATAATGTAACAGAGGCATTCCATTACCAAAAGCCTGATGGCTGACTGCCACACTCTTTTATCACCTGGCACCAAATTACACATTCTTCCTCTCTGTTCTCTCTTCTCCTTTCCACCTTGTACACTCCCCTCTGTAAGAAGTGAGTCTTTGCCTCTTGGTGTGTGTGTGTGTGTGTGTGTTTGCGAGAGCTTCAGCTGCCGGTAAGTCTGTGACAGGGAGCGATTTGCACAGCAAGTCGCTTCAGACTGAGTTATCAGTGCCGACCTCTTCACTAATCTTATATAAATTATCCAGGAATTAACCTTCACTGCTTGTCCTGATAATGTGCTGTGATAACATTGACTGTCAAACACCATGTGACTGAGCTGCATACGTGTATGCACATTTACACATTAATGAGATGTATGTGTGTGAACTCAGGTGTGTCGAGTTGTTTCGGGCGCGTGGCAAAGGGCCCAGAATATACGTGCAAATGTGTGTGTCTCTCAGATTAGTGTTTAAAAAAAAAAAAAAAAACTATTCATTGTTACAACTTTCAGGAACAGAGATGTGTGTAATTCCCTGGGAATTCTGATTCACAGGAGAGTTGGATACATAAAATGATGTGCTAAAATTCAGCACTAGTCGCCTTACTTTCTCACACAGAAGAAGAGGATGACTCTCAAAAGGAATCTTTTTGTGTTTTATCAAATCCCAGGGGCAAAGCAACTCTTTCAGTTTTAGTTACCATTCACCAAATGTCATTCCACTCCTCAAAGAAAACATCTGACAGCCATTTGGACTCGATCTGGCACAGATGACTTCACTCACTCCTGATAGTGGCTGTATAAATCATCCGCCAATCAGTGTTGCGACCGTTGACCCTGCCCAGCTGTGAGGAACGTGCCAGAGAGCGGCGGCGCTCGTCCACCCGACCTCCATTACCCTTCCCACCTCCTCCTCCATCCTGCTCTCTTATTAGGATGAGTCGATAAGCAGAAGCTTTTAGATGAAGTGAGAGCTAAAGTTCAAGTGCTTTAACAAGCAAGAAAAATGGCTTCCCCCTTCTCCTCACTTGCATGTTCTTCTTTTTTCTTAAGAGCGCGGTATATTTCACTCCCTCGTCACTTTTCTCTTTCTCCTTTCTTCAGTTTATCTCATTTGGTCAGTTCCAGTAAGCGAGTTGGTTTTTGTGTACTCTCAGTCAGGCAGTTCAAAGAGTTCATAAGCCTGTTTGGTCAGCGAAGAAGAAAAATGGAAGGAAAGAGCAAGAGAGTGGAGAATATACACTACTTTAACCCGACCAAAGGCTAGTCCTGTCAACATTGATCATGTTCCAATATGTTGGGACTAGCACTGAGGGAACACATGTTCAGGAAGTCACACAGCTGAAACAGGCAAATCTGGGAACCTCCTTAAGGGCAATTTCTCATTACCCAAGTGGACTTCGATGAGTAGGCTTATGGGTACTAAAGAGGAGAAGTCTGTGGACCAGTACAGTAGGGGTTCAGGTCAGTCTTTTGTATAAAAATAATCTTCTACTACTTACTTCAAATATTATATTGAAATATTTTGGTTACGCTGTGTTTGGATCGTCTGTCTACAGAGAGTATTTGTAACATTTCATTAATCTTTGTTGAGCATTCTAATGCTCATCTAATGTTCAACAATGTGCTTGTAAATATTCAACAAAGTTTTTGTAACCATTTAATGCTTAGGGTGAGGGTTAGCGAAACAGTTGAACTGTATCTGTAAACTCTCTGTAGGCGGACTATTCAAATAAACTGTTCCCAGGATTTTTCCAGTGTGATCGTTTTAATGTTGTTCATGCTTGTTTGGGGGACATTAGCCTAGCTTAGCCCAGTCACTGGATGTCTATGGGCTCTGTTACTAGACAGGAATATACACTTTTAACTTTCTCCCCAGACAGATGGTTGATGTAATTAAATGGAATTTTCCTATTTGAACAAGTCTTCATTCCTAAAGAATAAGTCATTCTCGCTGTCTTCCAAAAGTGAGTTGTTAGTAGTTTGTGATCTTCTGCCATTATACTTAGAGTCTGGTTGAATTCCTATAACACAAGATCAAAATCGATGCGGCAGAACCAGACATATCATCTTTTTTATTCCACCCATTCTCCTTCCTTGTCAAAATCTTGTGCCTGCATTACCCACAAAGCAACTCAAGTATCAGCCAGTGTAGCCTCGAGTCGTTTGCCTCGAGCAGATCTGAGGAGTGGGCTACAGAGGTCCAGTAAGCCCACTTCTTTCTAACTCCACGCCACCAGATTTTTTTCATTTTCATTTTGGGCAGCTCCGTCTGGAGACATGAAGGACTTCATACTTTTTTTTCACATTTGCAATAGTACTCCCCAACACCTGAAAACAGGCTTTGATGTGTAAATCAGTTTAGGCAGCTAAAGTATTTGGTTAAAACAGCAGGAATTGATTTTATGGCCACTTTGGAGCAGCACAACAAGCTGTAAAAGCAAAATTGACATACAGTATAATCCTCTGAAAGTTGCTGTGGCGAATGTGTTAGCAGACGGTTGCCTATTTACTCATCACTGAGTAACATTAGCATTTATCTGGAGTTGTGTTTCTGGCCACCTGACCAATCTAAGTCTAGTTTTTCGCTGACCCTTTAGCTCTGTTTTTCTCTCACTGATTCCTTAAAAAGCTATGTTAAAACAAATGTTGACGGTTGATAGGAGACAGGAAAAAGCCCTGGTCCCCATTTGTTGAGCTAAGAAAGACTAATCTCATTGTTTAACATAACTTCAAACTGCATTCATGAGTTTGTCTCACTCTGTCTAAATAGTACCTAGAGAAGTCCAATTCCTCATTGAAAATACAAAGTAAAATCTTATCCAATCCTAAATGCCAAACCTTTTAATGAATGGTATTTGCTGCAGATGTTTTTACAGCTTTTATCTCTTGTGAGAACATCTCTCTGTTGTGTTTGGGAAGTCTCAGTTAGTCACTTTTCTTACGCACACGCTGTCTTATCTGTGTGTACCTTCCATTGTGGGCCTGTCACAAAGCTCCTATCCCAGCCTGTCGATGGCCACACATGGCATCCTCATAAGCACAAGCACAAACACAAACACACATCCACTTACTTATCAGATTGCATTACTCCTCACAAATGCTGACCTCTGACCTCAGGTTTTGACCTTGCGTTAATTAGTGCATTGAAAAGCTGAGATAAATGCCAGCTGATTTAACAACTTAAATATACCTGGACCACCTTAAAACTCTAGATTCAGTAGATCACAGGCACTGGATACCTTCCACCAAAGAAATAGTCCCTATGGAAACTGTTGACAGTGTGTTATGGATTATCCCGAGTAAAGGGGACAGTATTTCTGTAAAGAGTTGTTGCTTTTGATTAGGGAAAGCAGTGTTGGTTGATCTGTCAGTCCTCCACTTTGATCCAGACTGAATTTTCTCATTCATAGTCCCCAGATGATGAATCCAGATGACTTTGGTGACCCTCTGACTTTTTACTTTGTCTTAGCATGTTAGCATGCTAGCACACTTAACTATGAGGGTGAACATTATAAACATTATACATGCTAAACATCGTTTTGTTAGCATTGTCATTGTGAGCATGTAAGCATATAGACATTAGCATTACAGCAAGTACAGCCTCACAGTGCTGCTAGCATGACTGTGGACTCTTAGTTTTGTTTAAATGGAATTTTATTCATTCGCATTCTGGTTGAACAAGCTTCAAATACGTTTTTTCTTTTTGTTGGTAAAAAAAAAAAAAAAGAGGAAAGAAGCAAACCGACCATGGCCACCACTGAGACAAATTACCATTGTTACCCTTCATTTTGTCTCACATGTAATGGTTAATGTACAAGACAAGCTGACGTGTGCAAATGACTTTGGCTTTTTCCAAGCATGTAGTTCAGCATCTTGGTTTGCTGTACTCTTTGTCTGAAAATATGTGCAGTCTATATTCATTTCATTACAACTGTAGATTCCTCTGTTTGTAATGATAGCCTCGGTCTGAATATGTAACTATGATATTTGCATAGTGCTGAAACCACATGCAGAATACTGTAAGGCATGCCCTGAATGAACTCACTGCACAAGTATTTACTCCCCTGACATCAAAAGGGCCTTACCCATAAAATGTAAAATGGTGCACAATTGCATCATAAACCTCTGGTTTCATAAACTGACTCTGTAAACTTCACAGTGTTATGCTGCCCCACCTAGATCACTTTAAAACACTTTGTTAACCAATTGTGGTTTAATAAGGCGTGAGTGGAAGGTGTATCGCTGTGTATTTTGTTTAAACATGTTTACACTGCATTCACTAGGTGTGTGTGTGTTTTTTTTTTGCTTCACTGTGTCATGTGGAATTCCAGGTAATCAAAAGCATGGAAATTAACCCGCAAGGTAAGAGAGGCAGGTAGAATACACCACCACCCTGCTCCTCCCCCTGGAGAAGGTTATTCACTTGCATTCCTGAGCACAAGAGTGTGAGATTAAAATACACACAAAATCAGAGTAAGGACTCACACATTCACATGCACACCCATATACAAATACAGACACATACAGATGGGCGCTGAACCAAACACACAGTCCAAACAGGAAAGCTGAAGACAATACGATGTATAGAGTGACACATCAGACAGAGACGCACTAGAATGTCTTCGAAACACCTTTACATTTACAGTAGATTTGCCCAACTCACACGCCAATTTCCCCTACACACAATGTTGCATTATAATGATATACCACCTCTCCCTCCCAGCGAGAGGTTCAGCCCTAAACCATAATCACAGTATGAGACATCCTGCCAATAGGACTGTGTACGCCGTTTTGCCAGAGAGTCCCCTACAATTAACAATGATCACACAATTTGTCAGCCGGTCACATGCTCAATGCCATGTGACCTTCGTGTTTGTTTAGAAAGTGAGATCCAGAGACTATACAACCTCTTTCATGTGTTTTGTTTTTGTTAAAGCTGGAAGTTCAAGTAATGAGTTCTTCTGTGTGAGTTTGTGTTACATTCAACCTGAGTGATGGGGCAAGGCACTAACACTCACTGACTGGTGTTGTGGGTTTCTGGTCATGGGAGGATTCACACATTGCATGCAGACAAACACGCACCCACACATACACACAGACTAAAGGAATTAATTTGTTAAGGTCATTTAAGCATAGCAGGATTTCCAGTCATCCCTACAATAGTGTGCCAGTAGGTTTCACCCAACGGGAACCTCAGGATGTTATTTTAAGAAATAATAATGAATCTTGACTTTATGAAACAAATAAAAAATTCTCGCAAGCCTACATGCGTTTTAAGTGAAAATAAAACGAAATAGACATAAGCGGGAAAAGAAGATGACTTATTAGTGATAACTGTATCAGCGGCGTGACTGGTTTTCTAAATATGTGTGAGTGGGAATCTTCCAAAAAACCCAAACACTACCAAAGAATTCCCTGTTGCTACATGTCCTAATAAAAAGCAGTTGAAAACATAAGATTTGTTTTTTTTTTTTCACAGCAATGAAGCTCCTTCCTGCTACATGTAAGCTGGAAATGTGGCATCAGTCAATGTTTTTTTCCCCCCTGAACAAAGTTAATGTCCTCAGTTCAAGAGTCAAGTTAGTCACAGTTATGGGGATACTTTTATTTCTATACTTATCTACCCTCTATAACACTTTTCTATGAACACCCACACACTTCTTTTCCAGAAGCCTGCTTTTTCCACGGATGATATGTATGACCCTGTGACCCTGGCAGGAATAATGGAACCACCCAGTGGGTGGGTCAGTGATGAGAAAATGATGAAGCTGGGAAACTGGACGTATTTCTTGCTTACCAATTTTTTTTTTTACAGCAACAACCACTTCCAACATTTAAAAATCTCCTTCTTTTTCTTTAAAACCGTAACTGGGTTGAATCTTGGAAATCGCTGCCTTTCACTGTGTAATCAATATACTCGAGAATAGAAAAAAATCATTTCCCCTAAGACTCGCTAGCAGTACTGTGTTATGTAATTTAATTTAAAACTGATTTCATTTACTAAAATCTGCCGATTTCCCCAGAGCTAAGTGAATAACAAAGATCACTTCCTGACTCTTTGCTGGAAACAGCATAAGCTACGAGGTCAGAATCCTGGCAGAGAGTGTTAAGATTTAAAAACAAAACGCAGATTACAATTTCAGGTTTAAACATGTGTTTCAACCTAAGACTGAAACTGAAAGACAATCTAGTCACCCTTCTATAGTAAATACAGTGTTAGTTTTGGAATAACAGAGGAGCTGGACCACATTTACGGCATTATATATTTATACTTGAGTCGCTTGATAAACAGAGGTGCGAAGTGAAGAAAAAATCCCATTCATATTTCCCATAATCAGTGTTACATAACTCCCAGTTGGAAAACTACTACGGCTTGCATCGGCATCAAACTCTGAAGGATGACTCATCAACACAAAAGATAAATAGCTGTGTTAGACAACATCTTGTTCTTTAAAGTCACTAATCTTAAAAGCCTGTTAGGTGTTTTACTAATGGCACTTCAAGAATAAAAAATGATGGTGTTAGGAAAACCCCCATCCCACCAGAAAAAAACACCATCTGCAGCTTGAATCAATTCAATTTCAGATTACAAATCAAGTTTTGAGCCACGTAGAATGGGGAAAAACACTTCCACAACCAGCTCCCTCTTTGCAGCTGTATACTAAACATCATACTTGCATGTTGTTTTCTGTAGGTTCACAGTAGCATCTTTAGATTTGATTAGGAAAATGAACCATCTGTAATGTTGTGTTGTGGACTGTAACTCCAGCTAATGTGGATATAAGAGGAAAGTTAATGTCTGTCTGATCACAGAGAAAAAAAATTCACTCCGAAAAGGAGCAACTAAAGTGTCATAATGAGTTTGTATTAACGTGTAATGCAGTAACAAGTGTTTCTACTTAAATACCACTATGACCAATTCTACATATCAAACAGAGGGAGTTAGAAACAAAGACTTACCTCTGATACAAGCCTGCCACAAATAAAAGTCTGAGGTAAATAAAAACTAAACTGCTGTGGAGGCTGTGTGCTGTGTGAGAGACAAAATAACTTTCTAACTTTCTCTCTGACTGATCATTTTATAGTAAATATAGCCGAAATCACAGATCAGTCTTTGTCTTTAATTTATGTTTGGTGATTTTGTCAGATGACGTTGTGGTTATAAAATCAGGATTTGACCGTAGGCGGTCCAGCCTTATACCAGGGTTTGACCTAGTCTTGTTTGGAAATGTACTGACCTACTTGCGCGGTACTTGAAAAAAAAGAAAAAGGATGCAATCTTGAAGGTAAAACATGTCAGAAACAGTTGTTGAGGAGGCCAACATGGGTTGGCCTTCATCGTGTCAGAGTTCATGCTCACCTACAGAAAACTGCCCCTGGCGCTGGCAGGGATTGCTCAAGACCACCTCAGTGGAGCAGATGCCTGCTGAGAGAAGCAGCTAAAGAAACATGATCACTACTCACATCTCTTCTGATGCCCCGAGGACAGGACACATAGGGTGAAATATTGTCATGTTTTTGGTTTTCCAGAGAAGAATAACAAGGTCAGAGTGAAGATAAAATTTTACTCAGTATATTTGTCCTTTTGGGATCAGTGCAAAGAGAGAAAAGATAATTGTGTGCTGCTAGTGTATCCATTCAACCTGAAATTAGACAAAAACCCAGGCCCTTTGGTGTTTCTACTTAGAGGTCAACAAAGTCCAAACACAATAATATTCTAAGGAACTGATGTGGTCTGTGTTCATGTTTGTGATGTTTGTGGTTTTCTCACCAGCGCCAGTAACTTGCCACAAAAAAAAGCCCTGTGGGACAACTTGCTGGGAAGTGTGTGTGGGTGAAAGAACATGTGTAGATATCTTTGTGTAGTTATTTTTTAATTCCTAGAACAATATGTTACATTATACATTACATAACAGACTAAATTCCAAGAAATGTATGTTTAAAATCCACACAGTGACACTTTTTCAACCTCAACACTGGCCAGATTGAACTATAACAGCACTGCGTTCTAACATTGATAAGGAGAGAGACTAAATGCATGGAGTTTGCACAGAGTATGTGTGATAGAAAGCAGAGTTACTTTTTATACATGTGTGTGTGTGTTTGTGTGTATATCCACTTTCAGGTGGCTAAATTGCCTTGTCTTTGTTAGCACTGCTTGTTGTGCCATGACTGAATCCACAGACTGGTAGTGAAACCCAACACTCACTTGGGGAGGAAAGCCTTTCCCCAAAACTCTGGCTTGATTTCTTTACGAGGTGCAGTGTCACACTAGGTGGGCCTGCACACTGGGGAGTCCGCAAAACCTGACACTGAACACGCCAAACGAGCCCATGCCACTTAAAATTTACTCAAAGAAATTAAGGCGCTGTGTTTTTTTAGAGCAGGATGGCCAGGTTTTTTCATACGGCAGATGTAAATCAAAGACAGAGAAAAGAGAGGTAAAGAGAGAGCGGAGCGGATTGAACAAAGTTGACCTCTGCTCTTGAAGGAGGGTTATTTATGTGAACAAGGTGAGAGAGCAAGTTGGGGTTATGGGGAGGTTGATTTCTGGTGCTGACAAGAAACTTTGACATTTGGTGTAAAACTGAGTCGGCTAATGACTGAGAGTTGTAGTATTTCATAAAGTTGTGGTTCCCTGAGTGCATTTTTCAGCTGCTCTGAAGGTGTGTTCAACTGATTGATGATGTGATGAAACAGTAGCAACACATTAATGTGACATAATTTGGACGTAACATCTCCTTGAAAACATTACATTTAACATCTCCTATTCACATTTCTACCTGTCCCATTTTCTTCATTTTGCATCTCTCCCACTCCATCCATCCCATTTACCAGCCTCCCTGTATCACCTCTGGCCTTTCACTCTCACTCACATCTTTACAACCAATATTACTGCTGTCTGTTTGTCAAACACCCCATCCACACACTCACTCTTTCTCCATATATCCTCTGTAAATCACCTATTGTTCTCAGTTTATTCATCTGGCTGCCAGACATTAAATGACATATGAACTCATGTTCTCCCTCGCCCCTCGTCCTCTCCCCGAGGCAGCAGCTGTAAATCTGAGCGAGCTGCCGACCGTCTTATCTGCTGTGTATATTGGCCGTCTCTGGTTTGCCCAGGCGGAGTTTTAATGAGGATAGAGACACCCTTGCTGGCTCTGTGTGGTCTGCTCGCAGACTTAATGATATAACACTGCACTCTATAAACCTTGAGAGGCCATATGATCAGCGAGCTGCAGCACCTGGGAGACAGTTAGGAGTGGGTGCTAACTGGCTTGTGCTAACACAGTGACGCATAAGTCTGAGTCAGATAAATCAGCAACACTGACTTATTACAAAACTGGGAAGAGGGAAAAGTAATTTCCCTGGACCAAACCCCCCACCACCCCACCCCCCTGTCTTACATGTATGGTCCCGTCCCTGTCAAAAGATTGTATGTTGCAATGAAGATGACGTTGGTGATTTAGGTCCATTGGCTGATGTAAATACCATTTCTAACTATATATGATTAAAAGCCAATAGCAACAGGCTGAAGACATTTCTTGGAGATGGAGGGTAAGAAGCATGAGCTCCAAACGCATTCATGCACAGACAGTGAGAAATGTATGACCCAAACTGTGGTTTTATTAAAGGCTATAATTATAAATGACATCACTAGCTTGAGAAACCAAGACACTGGGAAACTTATTTGTCCATTTTCAGTCACCATCTGTTGAGAGGAAGTGGCTAAAAACTGCTAACTGCCAGGACTAATGCAGCTTCATATATTCAGTGCCAAGCACTAACACATTACTTAGTAACACATAACAGTAAGTGTGATCATGTTTTTCATGAATTGATTACAATTTGAAATTCAGTAACTACATTACAGTTACTGGTACCAGTAACACTCCATTACTTTGACAATTTGAGGTTCGGTCTGCTTGCTACCTTGTTAGTCGGGATGGTTTCTAAGTGGACATGCGTTAGCTCGGTGCAGGACCTGGAGGTGGCTAGTATCTGCACAAAAAGGAGGAATACATATTCTGTTGACTCCAAAGTTGTCTTATTAACATTTTATATTTTAGCTGGCTACCTAGCTACTAAGCCTGTATTCATCTGGTTTTGTTCAAATCTGGAGGGTTTTCTAAACCCACTGGCCTCACTGAAGACAGGATTGGGATCATGATGCAAGTGGTGTTGCCAACTTAACAAGTGACATAACTAGTGACATTGTGGCCAGACTTGAACTCCTTTCCCTTTAGCAGAGTCTTTAATATTTTCAGTGGATATGCTCTCATGTGGCTGTGGCTTTCTGCACTGACCGTTTTCAGTAAGTGAAGGCAGCAACACGTGCAGTCAACCAATCACTGATACCCATTGAATGTACAGATCACTACTTGTTTATTTTTGTTCTAAAAGAACAAAAATTAAATTAAAGTTTATTCAATATGCAAAATCCAAGAGACATCCAGCGACTTTTCAAGCAGGTTTTAACTACTTTTCATTGAATAATGACTGTGATCAAATGGCAAGCAGAGTTACCCTTTCCTGGCTCATAGTCTGGACAGAAGTTAGGAAGCTCTGTGGAGAACTTTGTCTTGAGGAGTCGCAGCGTTTATTTACAGACAAACAGCCTGAAGTGCACAAACATTACACTGTACGTTTACAGCTATACTGCTACCTAACTAACTAACTCTCTGCTCCAGTCATCCTCAGCCTCGGCCTCACTGCTCTCTCTGTCTCTCTCGCCCACTACGCACACAATCTACGTACTGAGCTATTCCTGAAAGGAGCTGCTCTACTCCTGTAGCAATATTCTGTCTGCAGCTTCTCAAACTTTCTGCACAGAGATGACAAATCAGTATTATTAGCTTGTTTACTTGCTACTGCTGCCACTTAATGCTTAATGTGCAAGTCTAGTTTGCACACACGTATGTGCATGAGTGTAAAGCTGCAATTATTATAACTGATCTTGTAGAATAACTGGTAGACGCTGAGTTAAGGACAGCTTAACAACCACACTCGGCTATCGCTAGTCATGTGTCAAAGATCTGAGGATTTTTCTCAAAGCGCATGCGCAAACTTCCAAGAAAGGCTGCTGTCCTCTCTGCTTGACAAGGTCCAGCCACGATAGATACAACGGCTGGAAGTTAAGCTAGCTAGCAGAGACAATACCCTGCTGCCACCACAAGTGGGCAGCAAATTATATGATGAATGCACACAGACATCAGATCCTTTGTGGGACAGAACGCTGTTGTGAGATCAGATGCAAGGAGAGATATCACTTCCAGTTATATCGTTCTAGTTGATTCTTGTTTTAGCTTTAACTTGTCAAGCACTGCTTGCCCTGTCGGCACACCACTGCTGTGAGCTAATGTTAATCTAGCTGCCGATTGTCCTTGAATAGCTGCTGTCTCATATGTGAGTGTGGAAGCTTTGGAGTTATTAAAAGGCACCTTTGAGTAAATGTATGTAGATGATTATCTATCCTGATGAGTAGTAAAGAAATTTTCAGTGACTGATAAGTGATCAGTAATTAATTACTATAACAAATAACTTGCCTCAGACTGATATGATTACACTGCTTATCTGTATCATGTAACTAGCAAACAAGAGGAATTGCAACAGCAGCAACACTGACAGTTTACTGGCCAGACCCCTCCAATGAGAAATGGTGTCACACAGTCAAAACAGACGTAAATACTGTAAGTCACAGCAGCCTATTATTGCAGACAGTGAAATAACTGTTGGAGGAAATCCCCATGCATAATAAAAACGCTACCCTGACCAAAGCATATTGCTGTGCTTGCAGAACCATCCTCCACTGATAAGTTAAAGCTCATGTGTGCAGGTTTGGACTGGAACGTGAGTCTAAACACCTGTAACTTCCCACACTTATAGTCATCCTGTGCTACAGGGCAATGAAATTCTTGTTTACTGCCCAATTAAGTGTATTCATGCAGTTGGGTGATGGGAAAATATGTAGTAAAGTACAGACAGGTGATAATCAGTGTGGTGTAGTTGAATCCCAGGCTGCAGTGTAGTTAAAACACAAGATCGGCGTTAGACAAAATAAAACACATCAACCAGTGTGTACTACAAACACACATAAACACAAAGCTGCTTCATTGTGACCTATTTTAAGAGAGTAAGTTTGGAGTTTAGTGTTGTAGTTGTAAACCACTGACCCTTTTCAGCCTCAGCTTCCCACGTTACTTTTCCAACTGCAGTTGGAGTTCACCGTACCGTGGAAGTTGCAGATGCTTTGTGTCGAAGGCTAATACTTTAGCCTCTTTGAAGATGACCCACATTCTACACATGGCTGAGGACACAGCAGGAGAAAGGACTACTTTCTGACCCTGCACTACTCTGACCTGCGGATGACCTCTGCTGAAGTAAGGCAGGGATCCCTTCAGTGAACACCGTCAACCAAAACACTGAGCATTAACATGTCAGTCAGTGCCCACCAATCGAAAAGGTGGTCCACAAACAAAGGCAGTGTCGAACAAAGGTGGGACGCATATGTTTTGAAATGTTTTCTAATTAAGAGCCAGGGTCAAACAACATCATCTGATCTTGAGTTGGTGATTCTAAGTGATGCCCTTTTTTTTTTTTTTGAATTTTTTTTTCATCTGTGTTACCAAAACATCTGTAGCCTCAGCTATTTCAACCAGCTTTAGTTTAAAAAAAATAAAATCCTCCTCTCAATGTGATTAGATCTTCCTGTTTGGAAAAAGAAAACACATTTTGGTAAACAATGCAGGCGGAAACTGCGGTCACCTTTCCCTCAGACCTCAAATATTCCAGCCCAACCACCAGTGGTTTAGGAAGTACTCAAACACAACCAAACCAACAGGCAGCCTGGTCAGCTTGATGGATGCCTGTTTTTCTCTCCTGAGGTAGTTCAGCACACGAGGATGTTAGCTCTACCACCTACAGCACACACACACGCGCACACACACACACACACACACACACACACACACACACACACACACACACACACACGGAAGAAAAACACATGATTCTGTACCATCGTAGTAAACGTCTGAGGTGAGCCACAGAAGTTCCTCTGCTCTTGACCTCTTTAAGTGTAAGCACGCAAGTGTGTGTGAAATGCCAGGCTGGGTTTTTTAGGCCTCGGTTGCCTGTAAAATACTAAGTAAACCGTGACGACCACAGGGAGCTCTTACTCTCACCAAAACGAAAGACATCCAACCATAGCGAGATCGTCATCGATGCCACTGCATATTACTGTTGATGTAGAAACCCCAAAATCTGCCTGACAGCGGCCTCCTGCGTGGATGTGCTGTATTTTGTTGACCTCCTCCTAGCCTGGACTTTGTTGCTCTTCATACTCCAGCACCTGACTTCCTCCTTTGCTTCTGTCAGAATTACTACAGCCTTTAGAGGTTGTCCGACAATAAAACGTAACTATGTGTCATAATAACCTGCTTGCACAGATGACCTATGAGCTTATTTTTACTTTCTAATTTTCTTTTTACAGGGCAGTCTCAACCATTTGGTTACTTTAGTCTGTTTGGTAATGGAGATTTTTACACAGAAGTGTGTGTGTTTAAACTAAACAGAAGAATCAAATTAACATGAGGAGGTGAGTACGAGCAGGAGGAAGTGGAAGAAAGAGAGAAAAAAAACAGTCTGGGAAAACTTGCAGGGGTGTGAGTGTGCATGTGTTTGTTATGCGCGCGTGCGTGTGTGTGTGTGTGTGTGTGTGTGTGTGTGTGTGTGTGTGTGTGTGTGTGTGCGTGTGTGTGCGGGTGTGTGTGGGTGTGTGTGGGTGTGTGTATGTGTGTGGGTGTGTGTGGGTGTGTGTATGTGTGTGGTTTTGCTTGCCTGCACCTCTAAACAGGCCTACTGGGGCCAGGTAGGGATGTGAGGAATAGTTGTCGACACACAAAAGACTGTGCTTTTTGTCACCCGGAGGAAGGCTGCATGCCAAAACTCGTATGTGATGTAGACAGACGACAGGACTGACAGCGTATGGCCCGAGTGTGTGTGTGTGTGTGTGTGTGTGTGTGTGTGTGTGTGTGTGTGTGTGTGTGTGTGTGCGTGACTACTTTTGAATGTACGAGGCGCAGTGGGCCTCAAGAGACAGATTTCTCCGTTTGATTAGTTTTCTTTCTCAGACCTCAGCTCCCCTCCTCCAGCAGCTTGGAGATTAGGTTTAGAAGTACAGTCCATTTGTTACTGTCTAGTTTCTAGTTTACATTTCCCATCAGTCAATCTGCAATATGTGCCGTATTCATATTTTACCATTTACTCATTTTTTCTAGTTGTCTAAAACAAAACTTTTTTAAAAACTCTCAGATAAAAAGACATTTCATCTCAGAGTAAAATTGATAAGATAACATGCTGACTGATAAGCGCTGTACAGTTTATTTATCCATCCTCAAATATTCTCCGGGCTAACTGGAAATTGTGAGTTGATGTGGAGCCGTGATGATATTTAGGCTTCATGGTTTCTGTAATGGATGACGTTTACTGTATCTGAGGCAGTGTTCCACTCTTAGGAAGTTTTTCTTTGTTCTGTACATAAACAAATAGCAGTAAAAAGCTTCTTCTGAAGGGAGGAAAATCTCTAACTGTGTTGACTTTGAGCGCATGCCAGTTTCACTAATGTTAAGGCGAGGGGCACCCAAACAAAAAGCCTCAGAGAACACACTCACATCTCTCTCTCTCTCTTCCTCTCTCTCTCTGGCTCTCCCACCTTGCCGGTTTAGTAGAAAGTCAATATTGACCTTCAGTCATAAAGCAAGGTCTCAGATCTAATGTAATTTACTGCATTCAGTAAAACCCAGAGATGTAAGCCCCCCCCCCGCACAAACAGACACACACATGGAGGTTTTATGTGGGTGTCTAGAAAGTTTACATTGAATCTCGGTTATGTTATGTTACAGAAAACATGGACAAGATGTGAAGGGAGGAGGAGGCAGAGAAGTTTCTAGAGATGAGAGGAAAGAGTGGATGATAACACAACATAGAGAGGCCTGGAGGAGGTGTTAAAGGCCAGTAGGTGAGAGCGTTTAGTGGGGGGGACAAAAGAAAGGCAAAAAGCTTGAGAGCAGCGCTGGAGGGCAGTGAAGGGGAAGAAAGAGGGGCGACAGGAGGGGTGAGAGGGGTTTCAGGGTGGCAGTGAAGGCTACTGAAGCTCCACAGGAGTTTGGGAACCAGTGAACCTTGCTCCCCCGCACCCCCCACCCCAATCCCCCCCTTCTTCTCATCCCCCTCTCCATCAATGTGAGGAAAGCCTCCTGGCGTTCTGGCGATACGTTTCCCATGAGCTTTAACATGCGGCCCATTTACCCTTCTCTGTAACATCCTGCGCTGTTATTTTTTCTGTGTTCTGTGGAATCGTTATAGAAAAGAAAATAATATTTTGCAGAGAACAGAATAACATTTTAGCAACTGCAAGGGGGATGAAAATGAAATGATAGAAGGGGGGGCGGTTGTAGCTGTGGGAAAAATGATGATGGTCAGTGTCATGATGACGACAGTGAGTAGGATTTTATAGGGTTGCAGTGCTGGCTGGCTGATCCACTACCTTGGTCCAAAGTGAAATATATAAAGTGTTGGATGGATTGCCAATAAATTTGGCAAAGACATTAATGTTCCTCAGAGAGTGAGCAGGTCTTTTTCACAGCAGACATTTTTACTTGTCATAGGAGGAAAAGCTGATAACATTAAGAACGACTGCATGCCATTTAGGCAGGCTATTTTCAGGGTCCTGATGTTGTGCATGCTGACTCACTTGGACACTTGGTGGAACTGAGCAAACGTAAACAAAATTTATTGAACTTGTGCTTTTCCTGCTATGACAATTAAAAATGTCTGTTGTGAGGTAGGTCCATTGTAATAACGTTAGATTTTTAATTTAGCGCCATCATAAGGTCAAACTTACTTTTGTTTATGTCTAAATACCTGTAAAGTTAACGATGTTCCCATTAGCCTCAGCTGCAATTTGTTTTTGGTGCTAATTAGCATATTAGGAAGGCTAAACATCAGGCTACTTGCTAAACATTAGCATGTTAACATTGTCTTTGTCAGCATGTTTGCATGATTTTCATTCCAGCACGACTAGTAAGGTTAAACTGTAGTTGGGCACAGCGATGCTTTGACCTGAATGCTACCGTCAGCATGCTAACATGCTAACAATGTCTATGCTAATGCCTTAATATTTAGCAGCTAGAATGTGTGCCATTAACTGTTTGGTTTAGTGTGTTAGCATTTGCTAATTAGCACTGAACCTGAATGTCTGTACCTCATGTCATGACAACAGTAGTTGTTTAGATGTTTCTGTCAGAACCAAAGTGGTGAACCAACCAACAGAACAACATTGCCATCTGTAGAGCCACAACACTAACCACTGTATCAGTCTGCTATCATCAAAATTTATGAATCCACTTTTTTTTTTGGCCATATTTACATCTAGAAACATTTGCGGTTAAATATTTAAAAAGAGTAATAACAGTTTTACCAGGTGGACTGAATCCACTGAGGATTCACTATGTGTGTATGAGTGTATCTATGTGTGCATATGTGTGTGTGTTCTGGTGATAGGCTGCGATGAGACTGACTAGAAAAGCCCCTATGTCAGACACATCCGAACACGTAGACGGACAGCTCTGAGCTAATCCTGCAGGATATCAAAAGAAAGTCCAGACTCCTGAGAGAGATGGAGGGAGTGACCGCGGAAGAGAGATAGACAGAAGAGGGAGAGAGGTCAGGAAATAGGCAGGGGAGTTCAAAGAGGGGATGGAGAAAGAGAAAAGGAGGGAAGGAGGGTCTCGGAGAGAGTTAAGAGAGTTCAAGTGTAAAATTAAGAGAATAAAACCCTTTGTAATGTGCTACTTGCCCAGTGACCAACCACAGGTTAGCTATTACTCGCTGGATCTCTTAAATCAGCTAATGCTCTGTAAGCCTTTTCAGATTTACACCAGGCTTTTCATAGTTTTAAAGGTCATTTTGTTGTCGGACTTCACTGTTTTCCAAATGATGCATGCTTCTGGAAAAAGGGAGTATGCACAGTGGCAGTTGAAACAGAGAAAAACCTTGAATTATTCTGCTCTTGGCTCACAACCTTTCTCTCTATTTCCTTTAGTCATTTCTATAGTAGTGTACAGTAAAGGTGGCCAATGTGCGCAGTATGTTTTGTCTGAGCGGCCCCAAAAGCCCGGAGCAGGCCTGCCTTATCAGCCTCCTCTTGTCCTGTTGCCCCTGGCGACACATCCCACCTGGAGTGAGGCCAGCACCCCATTAAGGAGATCAAAGCTGGGTAAAGTGGATGAAGCTCTCTCTCTTTCTTTCTGCCTCTGTTTCTCTTATTCACACGTGTTTATACCTGACTTACTTTTTCCTTTCTCTCTGCATTTTGTCCTGATCTATTCGTAATAATGTTCTTGAAAATGCTCTCACCTTCTTTCTTTCTTTTCCAGCTGTAGTGGAGGTTTAACTGAGGTAAATGGAGAAGGTTGGAGCCTTTTGTTACAATGCTCAGATTGGTTTAAGAATAATTATTAATGACAGATTACAGATGTGGTTGGCTAGACTGGTAATGAGGCCTCCCATGCTATTTAATGTTTCCAATGATTTAAAAAAAAAAAAAATCCGGCATATGGTTCTTCTTTGGCGCAGTCACTGTCCACACTTTGGGCAATACTTTAAATACAGTCATGTTTCTGCTCCCCAGGAACACCCACGACCACCCTTCATATTTAGCAATGTTTAGTTACACTAACCACCAAAAAAAAAAGAAAAAAATCATGCTCCCTGTTTGTATAAGTTTTAAAAATGAAACACAAATAATACAGCAGTGACAAAGTCAGCTACAATAACAGTTGGGGGGGGGGGGGGGGGGCGCGCGATGGCCTGGTAACACACAGTGCTAATGTTGCTCCCATATGTCTCCTCGCTCTGTTTGCTGTGTTTGTAGGAACAGTAGCGAAACCGTGAGGTTGTCTTGGACGCCCTCCTCTCTTGTTCACTCTGGGTGAGTGGAAAGTGGAAGTTGGCTGAAAGGAGGCCAACCTCTTGAAGTGTGAAACCTTTCCAAAAATAACTGTATGTATGTATAGCATCACTGTAAGGTAATAGCAGTATACAGTACAATAAATTGGGAGAGACTTGTAATTCTGGCTCTTGCTTTTGTAGTTTCAACAAGCCAAAAGGGGAAGTGGCCCTGTGTAGATTCCAAAATTTTTTCCTTAAAAAAACATAATGGAACAGCAAATAAATCTCTAAGTTTTATTCTAGGAGACAGCTGAGTGCTTCCTGTAATGTTATCCAGCAGTACTTATGCATATGTGACATACAGTCCATGCATAATGCTGGCATGTTTCCAACACCTCTGTCAAACAATAGAGCAATATTGAGAACTGGCCACCTGTTGCTGCTATTAAACACTCAGAGACACGAGGCGTGTGTCACGGTGTGAATGATGCTGTAGGTTTTACAGTTGAGTATATAAATGTCTGAAGACTGTTTTACCACACATCTGCATCGTCCTGCTTTTTGCTTTCTTTACTGGAGCACCAACTTTTTCAGTCTCTCCCAAGACCTCGGTGTTCTCTTCCTTCAAAGCCACTGAAATATTTCTCTCTCCCTTAAAAGCTTTTGGTACTTTTTGCAAGAAAGAGGAATGGATGTTGGAGTGCTGACTGGACCGAAGCACTAGTAGGACATTTATTGAAAGAGAAAAGATGGAAACTCTGGAAAGCAGCTAGACAGACTGGTTACTGTTACCGAGTGAAGCAGGTGAAAATAAATCAGTATCATACGTGTATTGCAAGAAGCATCAGAAACAGTTCCCTTCAGCTTTGAAAAAGCAAATTAATATGCAGATGTCCTTCATAACATATTGTATTGTAGCTTTTCAGAGGTTCAAACACAAAAGGAAATGATTAATGTGCATTAATGGTTTCATTAAGACAAATCACCAAAAGGATTCATATATGTCTTTGATAAAGACGTGAGCATACATGCGTACCACTCTACAATTCAATTCCTGTCAGTAAGCTTTCTTTGTATGAAACTGGATTTTGAAATTAATACATAATATTATGACACCATTATTATAGGGTTGTATTACTGTTGTTTTTGCTTTGCTTTATTATTGGTTTGGCAACATGGGTTGTTTAACATTTAAACAATCCATAATTATCACCCGGTCAAATTGACCCATAACACCACAGATGTAACTTTTTTGTAATAGGCTTAAGTATTTTAAGAAAAAGACAAATTATCAAAATGGAATCAGAAAAACCTAAAAATATGTTTCACACATCTAAACTTGAAAAACGAGTCAAAATTGACCCAAACTACAAATCAGATTTCCTTAACTGGAATCAATGTGCAGTTCATTTGTGAGCTTTCCATAAAAGCTCCAGTGCTGATTAAAGCCATGTTGAATTCCAGAAAAAAAAAAAAAAAACTTCTCCATCTTCAAAACAATAACCTGTGTAGCCTGAGAGAAATGAGCCAAAACTGAATGTCTCAAACAGGGACATGCAGCATGTGGCCAGTTAGTCGCACTGTCCTCATTTAGCTATTTGTGCACCAGTTATCAGTCAAATAAAAACTATATGGCCTCATACAGAAATAATAAGAGAACTTAGTAACTTTTTAAGATTTTGTAACCAAATGCAGTTATACAAATGGCAAATGGTTTGATCATGTCATGTACAAACTATAATAGGAAAAAAAGGTGTTTTACAATATAATAAACAATGTTCATAAGTCACTAACCTAGATTCCTGTGTCACTGTACAGTAGCATCACCCTCAGATTTTCCACGACAACACTGAACAGGTGCAGTCTAGTCCATGTGAGAGAGGAATGCGCAGATGTATCTGTGTGTATTCTACAGTATCAACAAACACGCATGTGAACGTGATGACTGCAACAGAGAGGATGCCTGGGTAAGAGGCGCAGGAAGGAGTTTAAAGTAGCCACGAAAGAGCCTGTAAATTGCTACTGTACCTACGTAGATGTGGACTGTGCTCGCATCTTATACTTTCTGACTCCGACTTGCGTCTGTGTACAACAAAGTCAAGTCTCCTGGCTATGGCTGAACCAAGCAATCCGACTTCTGACTGTACGGACAATGTTTACTTTCAGTGAAAAGGAGAATCCTCACTGAATGTGACGTGCGCTTTGCTTACTTCAACAGAAAGAAATGTTAGCTATTCACAAAAATTTCACATGAAATACTGTGTCTTAGACTGGAGTGAGGCCTGTGTCAGAAAACGCAGAGGCTGGTGTCGGTGTAGGAAGGTTTGTTGCAGGTATTGGTTTGAGCAGTACATTCATCTGTTTGAATGCTTACCAGATGCAACAATCAAATTGCACAGCTGTTTATAATACCATTAGACTCTGGAAACTTATCAAGCCAACACTCATTTTGTTCCCAGTCTCAAAAAATGCGAGGTTAACAGTGGAATTACACTGCTGACATAACAAAATAATCTATAAGGAATTTGTGTTTACACATAGTGTGTTGCTGGATGACGGAGCATTGTGTCAAAAGTTGACCCAGTTTCAAACTTTTTTTTAAAAATTTATTTATTTTTTGTGAGACCACTTTGCTTCTGAATCTCAAACTAGAGGTCTTATCGAAATGAACATGGTAGAAGGGTTTTCGGCTGCCGAAGAAGCCCCCTTTACTCCCAGCAAAACATTTTCCTCCAAATTTGAAATGTGTATTTTTCACTGATATTCTGTTAAGGGTTACTTTTTTGGCATTTGGAAACTTTTTCCAACATTGTGTAATGGGAATTTTCTAGATAATAATCTGCATGCCCGTTTTAGCCTGGCTGAGGATCTGAGGAGTGTAACTTGTGAAACCCAGGTCAGGATAATTTAAAACAGTTCAAAGTCACCCCCCTGCTCCAATAGTCAGTAGGAGGCAATACAGATAATGGTTTATAAACAGTAATGGGGGGGTTTATTCTGAGCTGCCAATGAACCTAAACACAGAATAAGTTCAAGACTGTACACATACACACAGAAATGAATGAATGCAATTGTTTACTTACTCTTCACTCTTCCTCTGAAATCCACATGTGAACTTCCTGTTTTTCTATGCATCACCACCCTCAGCGTTAAGCAGCAGCATTGCCAAAAGACCCAAAAACAAAGAAGGAAAGGTATCAGATTTGGGATATTCAATCAGTTTCCATGGTAAACTCGCAAAACAGACTCCCTGTAGAGGGAAATACTCAACTGGCACCAGTTACTGGCAGGTCTTCAGGAAACACCAGCAAAAGCCATTTTCCAATTTCAGTAAGTCTTGTCATCACTCTTCTCAAGTGCCCATGTGGCAGCGGCTGTGAGCCACCTATGCTTTTTGGATGGAAGTCGACCACAGAGAGACAGAAGGGAAATTTTGGTCTTTTGTTTTCTTTGAGGATACAGTATTTATATAGACAAAGCTGTTACAGTGTCGGGCTGAATACTTATTAGCCCGGAATAGAAGTAACTGAGAACTCAGGGCTTTTATTTCTGCCTCAGAGGTGTAATTTCTTCATTTAAACAGCATCTTTTAGTGCTTTGATGCAATGATCCAGTCTTAAACTACCTCCCTGCGAAAAGGTCAAATGAGAGTATAGAGAGATCTGTTTATATTCACCAAAAAAAAAGAGGGAGAAAAATAAACAGGAGTGAGGCGTCATGGTGGCATATGGAAGGTGCTGACCGTGTAATCTCAACAGAGTCGACTCAAGTCCAGCCAGCGTTTGCTGCGCGTCATTCCCCATCTTTCTCCTGTTGCTTCCTGTCTGTACCTTGTTGTCTGTTTATGCTAACTAATATAAGCAAAAATGCCTAGGTTCTAGATAGAGAAGACTACACTCTACAGCTATGTTAGCACCTGACTAAAAGCAAGCTGATTTAGCAGGTAACATGTACCATGGTCATTGGTAATTTAGCATGTTAGCATGCTAACATTTGCTAATTGGTGCTAAGCACAAAGTAGAGTTGAAACTGTAATCTGTGTTTGGATAGGAATGTCATTAGTTATTAGTCATTAGTTAAAATCTTAACCTAATGATGCCACTTCAGGGGATCACCAAAGTCATTACAGTTCACCCTGAGGTGGGTCCATATGTCTTTACTAAATTTCATTGCAGTCCATCCAGTAGTTGTTGAGATATTCTGTGTGGACCAAAAATGATGAAGCAAGCGCTGCTGCCATTCCTAGCCTGCGGCTACCCTGCTGGCATGGTTAGAAATGCAAAGGGATTACAGGGTAGAACATATGGGCCCAATCACTCTGGTTGAGTATAAGATTAAATGATTTGGCAATCAGCTCTGCAACACCGGGCTGACACATCACTTTCATAGTTACTAAAATTTCCTGATGTTGATGTGAGCACCCATGAGCATGCGGTCCAGTTTTACCTGAGCTACATTCTCAAGTCCAAGAACAATCTCACGTCTCTGTGAAGACAGTCCATTTTCCATTTTGGACTGTATTTTCCACAGGCGAACTGCCCACAGCATCTGTGTGTGTGTGTGAGCTTTTGCTTTCCTTCATTTATCCAGGGAGCTTAACTGATACATGCCCTCCTTTTACCACCTACAGCTCCACGTTTGTGTGCGAGTATATAACTCATTTTTAGTGGGGAGCAGCTTTGAGAGAACAGCTGTGCTGCAGAAATGAATCTTATATCTTGTTCAAGGACAACTTAAGTATTTTTTTTAAGAAGGAGTGTTTATTATTAAATGCTCCCTGATCAATGTTGCCAACGTTGTCTGGGAATTTGAATTAAATCATGTAAGAAGGCAGCAAACTTCAAGGTTAGATCCCTTACTTCTGTAACCTGTCTTTCAGAATATCAGTCATCTTTGCACCACCTGGTGTCTGTCACAGTAAATCAGTTATTTTTAAATCGTCCTGTGTCAGACACACAACATAATATCAACCCATACAGTTGATATGTGTTAGAATAACTTGTTTGCCTATTTATACATCCACCATATACTGTACTGGGCAACATCGTTGTGTTTGTATCCATTTGATGAGTCTAAGTCCAATCTTCACTCCGCTTTCAGCTCTTGTTTAGTCTCCAATAATTCCCAAGGAAAGGACCTGCCTCTTTAGTTTACGTCCACACTACTACACTTTTCATTTTAAAACAGCGTTTTCAAACAAAAACGATCTCCATCCAGACGACCATTTTAGCTCTGTATCAGAAACGATCTCCTGTAACACCTCCTCCTATCACGATCGCTATCGCAGTTGAAAATGAACATATAACTGAGCAATCACATACACTGGGCATGCGCGACCGGTGTAAACAGGAAGCTTAGAGCACACTGACACTCCCTCTGAAGCTGACCAATCAGCTGAACAGGTGCAGTCTAGTCCGTGTGGGAGAGGAATGTGCAGAAGTATCTGTGTGTATTCTACAGTATCAACAAACACACATGTGAACGTGATGACTGCAACAGAGAGGATGCCTAGGTAAGAGGCGCAGGAAGGAGTGTGAAGTAACAAAAAAAATTCAAACAAAAACAATCTCCATCCAGACGACCGTCTTAGCTCCGTATCAGAAACGATCTCCTATCACACCTCCTCCTATCACGATCAGCATCGCACTTGAAAACGAACATATAACTGAGCAATCACGTGCACTGGGCATGCGCGAAAGCTGATTGGTCAGCTTCAGAGAGAGGAAGGGGGCTTTAAAGAGCCCTGAGCTCTAACAGAGCGTTTCAGACAGAGGGTGAATAGAGTACAGTATAAAATGTACAGAAGAAGAAAAATGTTTGTCTTTTCAGAACATTAAAGCATGTATATCTGTTGTAGTAGACACCAAGAATGAAATGATTAACACTAAAAATGGCCATAACAGGTCCTCTTTAAAGAATCATTTATATCATCAATCATTATACTTTCTGTTTCCATCCTGCTCTGAATAAGCGTGGCTCACCTGGAGGTTTGTTGAAACCCCGTACGACTGTCTGACGGATCAGTTCTTGCTCTGTAGGACTTTGCTGTAGCGAAGTTGCTGCGTTCTCAGCTCTCGGCATGTTACTTTGGAGGGTGCAATGTTGTCGTAAGTGATAGAAATGGTGGCCAACGCTCTAAAAAAGAAAACAAAGAGGCCTTCGTTTTACACTCATACTTGAAGACATCACACAGCCACCAACAATCAGCAAATGAGCGGCCCCCGCCTGCCACCAAATGAGGGGGAGTATGAGCGAGAATCAGAGGGAGGAGGAGAGGAATGTTAGATGGAGTGGGGCAGTTCAGTAGTCATGCTTACTTTACTCTGTAGGTTAATTACCATACTGACAGATTGATTACTGAGAGTGACAGAGGAGGGGGGTCTGGCAGCAGCTCCCAGCTGTACTCCTTAACCTTCAAACAGTGTGTGTATGTGTGTGTGTGTGTGTGTGTGTGTGTGTGTGTGTGTGTGTGTGTTGGTGTTTGTGAGAGAAAGTGAGACTACAACAGGGAATTGGATGGTGTCTAAAATTGTAGAGTTTGTGTGCGTTGTAAATGGTTAAAAATGAATGGGCTGGGTTTTCCCAGACCTCAGTGGATGTACATCATCAATTGGTTAACTGCGAACTCTCTCTCTCTGTTTGTGTGTGTGTGTGTGTGTGTGTGTGTGTGTGTGTGTGTGTGTGTGTGTGTGTGCGCATGTGTGTGTTGGACACCTGGAGTTTGAATGGAGTGTTTAGGATGTCTGTATTTGTATACTTTTCAGTTCAAGGGTCGCTGCAAAGGTCCATCCTGTCACTGCAGTTGGAAAACAAACACATCAACAGACACAAACACACACACACATACGTGCAGCCATTTTCTTGTCAGCAGGTTCTGGCACTGGTCACATGATTATGTTGATTATGATTACTGTGTGCGGTGGCAGATTCAACTTACAAACAAGGAAAATGATGACCGAACCAACACAGTAGATGCGTATTCGTACAAGGAGGCACAGCTACGTGCATAGATTCACACGGTTTTCTGATATTTATAATGACAAACATAGTTGAATGAAACAAAGTCGCCTGACCTCACGCATTTACCCAACTTGCGGATCTGTGTGTTGACACTAGTTTCAACACAGCTGCTTTTTATTTAGCTTTAAGCTTCATTTTGATACACAAAAAACACAAACACATCAAGTGTCTGACTACTGCAAAAGGTCCAGGATGCTCTGTGTATGTCTTTATGTCTTTTGTATACCTTAACATGTAATAAATTAGTAAATAAAAAACCCTAATTTAGAGACATTTGGTTCACTGCTGCGCACAACCTCAATGACCTCCAGATCTTCGGGGCAGCGAGGCGAGGGATGAACCAAGAGATGAAGAAGGAAGTAAAAGAGAAAGGAGGCTGTCTAAGTAGCTTAAGTGTTTTTTTTTTTTTTTTTGTCTTCATCTGTTGGGGATCAAAGCTGGCTCCTGCTATAAGAGCTGTCTCCCTCATAAGGAGGATTAGTACGAAACAAACGCAGAGCTCCAACTCGGCATTCGCCGTCTCGCACTGAAGTGAGGAGGAGGGGTGCGCTCCAGTTGCCAGCACAGGTGGTTAGCTTACAAACTCAAGGAGGCTAAAAGACACCTCATTTGGAAAATACCCTGTTAAGTATTTTTGGAAGGCGCTGCATACAGGATGATGATATCCCCACACACAATTCCATACACACAAACCATCCTTTTGATGCTGCGGAAGGCCAGTATGTCGGGGGAAGCCCTTGCTCAGCCAAGCTCAACTCCCGTCTGTCAGGCAGATAACTCAGCAGGTACGAGATGAAACACTGAAGAGTTGAACAAGTACACTGTGACCATCCCCCGTGTGTGTGTGTGTGTGTGTGTGTGTGTGTGTGTGTGTGTGTGTGTGTGTGTGTGTGTGTGTGTGTACTGCTCTGTCCTTGTGCAGTATCTGAGTTAATAGGTGCTTTAGCCAGAAATGAATTTGAAATTGTCAACACTGGATCAATGGTGAGAAATATCGTTCATTCATAAAATTTGGTTGATAAATGTCAGAAACGAATTCTTCATTATGATGCAGGCAGAGAAACACACTCGGTTGCAGTGGCAAACCCTTTCCTCATGCCTATATTAGGTTGTCCTATTTGATATCAAACTAAAATAGATCCCCGCAGCTGTCTGTTCCACCTGGCCAGCACCCTCACAACACAGGTGACTGCCATCAACACCAGAACACGCACTGTAACAGAGGACGGCTTCCGTACATTATGTCTATGAGTGTGTGTGTGTGTGTGTGTGTGTGTGTGTGTGCGTGTATTTGTTTGTGCACAGTGTGTTGCTGTGAATCATGAGGCACGGTAACGCAGATGCCACAAGTAGTTTTCATTAATAGTACTGTTCAAGCATTGTGACATTTCCGTGCCCTTTGCAGCGCGGTGTATCTGCCAGAACCTGCACACAGCCCTAACCTTGTCGGACCATGACAAACACCCCATCTGACCGACAAGCACCGCGTCTTATCAACACTGTGGATGTGTGGTCAAAAGATGTGTCATGGGACTGACCCTGCAGGGTGAATGGGTGATCTCCACTGTTGCCAAGTGGACTAAATGTCTATGCATTTATGGCACCATGAGGTGGCGGGGACAGATAATGACTGGTTCAGCATGTGGTCAAACACATTGCAGGGAAATGTAATGTAGCTGGCATCTGTGCAGTTAAACTGTTTAAGAACACATAGGCCTACATACTGTTTGATCACAGAGGAAATGGGTCATTTGATTTTATCAGCTTGGCTCCCCAGATGGGTGGTGTTTATATGACTGGAACAGATCCAAATGTATCATGTTGTTATTTAAATACAGAGGAGTGTTTATACTGATGTATATATACTTGTATCATAACATTGTTTTATTTCTCTAATTAGCAATTTATAATAACAAACTTAAGAAATAGTTTGACATTTTGGGAAATATATTTGTTTGGTTTCGTGTTGGGAGTTAGATGAGAAGATTGATACCACTGTGATGACTGTCTGTTAAATATGAAGCTGGAGCCAGGAGACTGCTAGCTTAGCTCAGCATAAAGACTACAACAGTTAGCCTCTCTCAGTCAGAAGTTTAAAATTCTGCCTACTAGCACCTCAAAAGCCCACAAATGAGCAAGTAATAATCTCAGTAGTTTAATCCATACATAATGAAGTGTGAAAATCACAAGCGGTGATTTTTACACAGTGTGCTAAGGAAACAATAAACTGCATAACCAATGAAGCTTGGTTCAAAATAAAATAAGATAAGGTGTTATAAAACAAGGCACTTAGAACATTATGGAAACATTAAGATGACAGAAATTGCTTTTTACAACAAAAATAAAACTTAGCTGGTTGACCAAAGCTCATTTAGGCTTATTGTTTCATTTGAATCTTGGCTGTGCGGCATCTAACTATGCAAAATGAGAATAATTACATTCAATCAAACAAACCCCAGACTGAAGGCAGCAAAATCACCATGCGTGTAACCTCAGCAGTTCAAACACAAACCTCAGCACACCATAACAGAGTTGTTGGTTAGTTACCAGGCTTGTAGTTGTGCCGGGTCAACACACATTTTTTTTCTGAGGTGACAAGCAGAGGGGGCTGACAAGTTCAGAGCTGTTTCACTTTGTTTCCTTTTCAACACAAACAACTTCCCACTGTCATCACTCCATCCTTCAAATACCAAAGGGCCCCCTCAAGAGTACGACCTCAGTGGGGGCCTCTAGTCAGGCCCCATGATTTCTCCTGGTGAGCACGTCTCCAAGGGAGGAACTTTTACTCCACGCAAGCTCAGAGATTTACTTCTGTTCCAGCAGCCTTACAGCCAAGATAATGAGGGATATCCAAACATGCTCCACTGGGTAGAAATGAGCATGATATGTCCATCTCGCTGCCATTACAACATTCGCACACAATGATTATCCTCATTGAAAAAATGCCTTGAGAAGGACAATGCCTCTCTTTCCCCCTCATGTCTTGTGACATTAGGATTGCATTACGCTCTGACTGACACAGTAACACACCCTCCCTGATTGTATTTTACAACTGGTAGTCAATCTCTCACCCTGTAAACCTGCCGGCCTGTGTCAGTGTGCGTTAGTGGGAGTTTTCTCACAGGTTATCACTCTCACAGCTGTTTTTTCTTGTTCTCCGGCTGTAATTTAAGCTACTCTGCGATGATAATGGATTTAGCAGGTTCCTTTTAACAACACTCTGACCAGATGTGCTCAGCAGCCTCGGGATAGACTGTTAAGTATCACTTTGTCTTCATTTCGTCTAAGGTGGTCTTCTATTTTCAACCAGGTAAGGCTCACCTGGAGATGCTTGCCACGCCTCTTAATTACCCTTGACTTTCCCATCCTATACTCTCACCTGACGGTTCTTATCCTGCCTCTGTGTACGATAGCATAGCCTCACATCTCATTTAATCCTCTCCAGACTCTTTAATTCGCAGCTTAGCCACCCTGAAAACTCCAACCTTAAGACTCATACCAACAGCACACCGATGTGCTGATAATCTTTTTTCTTTTTTTTTTCAAATACCTTAGATTCCTCATTTCCTTTACAAGGAAGGTAATCCAGTTTGGTTGCAGTAACACTCTCTTGTAGTAAAAGATTTCTATTCCACTTGAAACTACCTGTCTTTGAGGAATAGTTTAAGATTCTGGGAAATACTCGTGTTTGCTTCACTCTCAGATCTGAATGCTTAATATGCTGCTACAGCCAGGAGATGGATTTTTTATGCATCAATGAACTGTGAAGATGCTGGTAGATGATTTTTTTCTTACCTTTGGACAGAGCCAGGTTAGCTGTCCCCCCCGTTTCCTCTCTTTATGCTAAGCTAAGCTAAACGGCTCTAGCTTCATATTTAAAAGACAGAATGTCAAAAGTGACTGTCAAAACTATTGAAGGCATCAGTAAACTTCAAGCGAAGAGCTTGTTGGATCATTGAACAGCATCTTTCCAATATTGGAAGTGGGAGGGAGGACAATTTTCATAACCTTTCTAAACAATAATGAAAGACACCTTCATACAGTGAGTAGCCAGTTGTGCGGAGGTGAAAGTCCAATGTTTCCAATGTACAACAAGATGCAATGCCATCAATACCCTTGAGGAGAGACAGTCCGGGAGTCTCTCCCCCATATCCCCATTTACCCCCCAGGTGTGAAGTCATACTTCATTTCAGTTAACTTGTTAGAGTAATCTGAGAACAAAATGAAGACAGGTGTTAACACTACAGCCAGGTGTTAAATGTTTGGAAATGGACATCTGGAACAGGTATGAACACTTAGATATAGATAGATAGATATATGTACTGATGAACAAGTCTGTCTCAAGCTCACTGTAAATCTTACAGCTGTAACCACATCTGTCTCCTTTTCCTCCTAATTCTTTACCTGATAGTCACACTTCATCGTGCTTTTAGAGGCGGACAAACTCTTATTTAAGAGGATTAAAGGTGGAGATTATTTGACAAAGTGACTGACTCTGGTAAAAGATCCTTAAGAAGTTAAAATGTGATCAGCCATGGACGTGTGGCTACTTCATTAGAAGTTACATTATTTGAAAGGCAACATGATTGAGTCCTCCTTTATCTTCTGAACAAGGATGAGAATAGAGTTCTTGCCCTTTGAAATTGCTTTATGATCTCAACCTAAATGACCACAAAGCCAACATTTCTACTCTCTTAACCTTTCCCAGATGTGCGCGAGAAGAAGGGTGTGGATGAAGTAGGTGCGGCAACGAGATGGGAAAATAGTGATGAGTGGAGCAGTGGGAGAAGGAGAATACAGCTGGGTGAGTAAGGAGGGGGAAAGAGGCTGTCACTGCCTCCAGGGGTGAGGCAGGGGGCCAGAGGTGAGAGAGATGGGGGTCTCTGCTGTCTGTGTGGTGGGACCACAGAGAATGACAGAATAATCAGGACGAGCATCTGACAGGAAATAAATACAGTGTGGGCAGGATCGCCAAGAGGCAGCCAGCCAGACATTGTTGAAAACTACAATAAACTGTGTAGTATATGGGTTAAGAAAACTTCTCATAGTGCGCTGCACCGGTGAATTCATGAACTTTGCTGCTCAGACTGAACGTAAATAATTGACTTCTTCCAGAGGGCATCGTATAGACACTCATTTGAGATATTACAGTTGGCTTCTTCATTTTACTTAGGAACTATCCTGTTGACTTTTTCCAGTTTTAATAAAAACTGTTAATTAGAGATCACTCTTGCAGAATGCAGGGACATGTTTTTGAAAAAAAAGCTTCATTAATCTTGTTCTGCTCATGTTTGTTGAGGTTGCTGGGATGTCACTGCGTGGGTGACGTTCCATCTTGTTGTGTCTGGATTTGTTGCGATGTGTTGATTAACAGATAGAGGAGGAAAACCATTGGATACCTCAGTAGGCCCACTGGTTAAAGGTCATCCATCCGCTCTGTCATTTGTATGTGGATATTTGAGAAGAAAAGAATGAAAGGCATGGAGAGCACACAGAAAGAAGAGAGCGGTGACTTTGAAGAATCCTCTACATATATGTCATTGTCAAGAGTTTTCAGCCAAAAGCGGACTTGGGACCTCTAAGCAACACAAACACATAGCTGAAACACTCCATAGCACTGCTTCAGACACAGCCGAGGCACAACATGAAAGAGCATTTTTCTCATTCTGCTTAAGACATGACTTATGTGGCATTCTGTTCTGTTTGTGGCCCCTTTTTTCAGATACAGCACTGGCTTGCTTTCAAGCAATTCCCAGTGTAACTTGTAGTAATGGGAGGGAAAATGGTAAATTAGCTTCTAACAGGGCAACTGAAATTTTATCCGGTTGTGTTCACAATTTACTCGGCATGAATGTCTGGACCTAAAATTTGAAGTCTCTTTGTAGCGCCATGGTAACAATACGTTTTGCCTTGATGTGGTTTTGACATCCACGAATGACTCCTCCATAATGAAAGCAAATGACTGAGCTAATGCTTCATGGCCAGGAGTTCAGGATATCACTCATACAATTTGTAATGCTTGCTCACAACTAAACACGCAGACAGCAGAAGCCTTTTAAGAGCGGTGTGTGACAAGTATATCAAAAGAAATAGATGATGAAATGGAGAGAGAATTGTTTTAAGCCAGTCTAAGATTGATGCAGTTTATTTATATAATAGATACGTCTGCCTTCCTTGTTTTGTTTTATAAGCCAGTTTTCCAGGAGATATCACTCCAGTTGGTTTGGTGTCTGAAGAAAACTGAAATTCAAACCACTGGGTTGATATTTCACTGTTGGTCCCAAGGCTGGTTCCAGACCTCGAAATCTCTGCCCAGACTTCTGATTTCTTTTTTTTTTTTCTGCACTTCAAATGGGTCTGCTGCTGAGCTCAATGTCAGAGGTTTATAGACACGATGAAGACTGAAGACATCGGCCTTCTGTGCCACAGCCAGAAAAATGACAAGCATGGATGAGACTGATGTGGCAATGCAGGTTTCTGGAAGCTGGCTTAAAGAAATAACACTAAAACCGCCTCTTAACTTTAACTTCAACTTCTGCGTGTTTCTTCGATTGACCTGAAAAATGTTGACTGGTGCTAGCAACCGCGACTGCAGCTTTCATGTCAACTAAAAACTGCATCAGCAGGATAGATGCGTCACTCACTGCTGTTTGGTTTGGGCAAAATGACAAACCTCCACAGTCAGAAAACGGCAAAAAAGAACATGATGTATTGACGACCAAGTGAAACAAAATGGCAAATGAGCACGATTACCTAAAGGCTGTTTGGATGAAAAGCTGCTGAGTAGCTTGACTTGCAGTGCCAGTTGCTTGGAATCTAAATAAGAGTCTACATCCACAGCAGCGGCTCTGTGAGTAAGTAAGTAAAGCTGAGGCTCTGATGGGAATGTCATTAGATCTGCAGGTATTTGGACAAATCTAATCTGATGATGGTGCATGGAAAGTCAGAGGATCACCAAAGTCATTAGAATCTGTCCATGAGAGGGACTTTAGATATGACGTAAATCACTCTGAACCCCAAATGTTATGGTAATGCAAAATGAAAAGTCACCAAAATCAGTAGGATTGTTCCTCTGGGTACCATGCATGTTTGTACCAGATTTCATGACAATCCATCCAATAGCTGTTGAGATATTTCAGTGGGGACTAAAGAGGTAGACTGACAGATTGCTGACTGAAGTTTGCCACGTTGCCAAGAAAAGAATGACGCCACATCACAGAGTTTCCCCGGCAGCAAAGCAGTCCATTGGTTCCTAACAATTCCAAAATCAATTTTGACAATGCAAACTTGACGCTTGGCTGCAAATGTATTATACAGTTACACGTGTTTTGTGAACAGACCAGGGTTTTTTTTGATTTGTAGGGGTCAAAGAGTCGTCACCGTGCAACAGGCATGAAGTTGGAGCATCATCCATGAAAAATGTATTTTCTGATCTATACCATACACACGAAATATCCTTTCATCGTGTTTCAGTGAGGATGTAATGCAAACTGGTGCTTAACAAAACACAGTACAACAGCCAAAGGGAGTGTGTGTCTATTCATCAACATTATCTTTAGCTATCTAAAAAGTAACATTATTCTCTATGTTTTTGTAAATGTGACCACCATGCCTCTATGAAAAAGAGGTAATTTAATTTCCAGCAGGGCCCCAGTCCACAGAGGCCAACTCTGCTTGGAGCGGATCCACCAGGATCCCCTGTCAGCATGTAAAGATCACACACCGACACAGGCTCTCAACCTGTGTACATGTCTTTAATAATGCCATTTATGTCTTATTGTACCTGTAGAGGATGACAATCATAATTTTACTTCCATGTTTAAAGGCTGGTTGTGAAAGCTGAGCCCCTGGACACGGGCCCTGAGATCCTTCCAGACTTTATCTGCGATCCAAACCGATTTAATGTGGATACAACATAAACATTCTTGTGGGTATGTCTTAATAAGTCAATGGGGATATAGGTTATTGTGATTTTCATTATCCCCCAGTTCACTGCTGGGATTCGGCCATATCTCATGAATGAGGTAAGAAAATTACACCCCTGTGTGGGATTAAAGATAACTGTGGTTGTAGTGCTTCCAATAGGCCGTCATATGAGCTACATAAACATATGTATAACAGGGATTTTGGCATTTGTAAAACTTCTGACTGATAAAGTAAGCTGTTCTGTTTCAGTGTGTCGGAAGAATATGTATTTAAAGATAACACAAACACGGCAAACAAACACTCCTTTCAAAAAGCAGAACCCTGGGGTCTTTGGTTTGATTGGCAGCCAGTGTGATTGCAATCTGGCCAACGTCCCAGGGAAATGTTCAGAGACCGGTTCCATATACTGTATATGGTCAGGTTAGAGGTTGTCTGGGTCTTGTTCTACAGAATTAGCGCCTGGATAGACAGCTTTCGTCTGAATTCTCTGCAGAGTCGTGTAGAAACACATTAGGACATCGAAGGCAGCCTGTCAAATATTGTAGTGGGACTGAAATATGACCGAAAGCAGAGCACCCGAGGCAGATGTTTTACATCTGGACTCATATTCATTAAGATTGCTCAAAGGAGAAGTCGGGTTGTTTCAAGTGTTATTTATATATGGACCAATATGATAATCCTTGCTTCAAAGGGTTTAATAAGGTGATAACAATTGAAGAGTGAACATACTTGTCAGTGAGTACAAACATAACCATTAAAAACCACAATCAATTGAATCCATTTGAAAATATAACCAGGCTTTGATTAAACATTTAAAACATGAAACACAAGCTTGAGGAGTTACCTCTCTCCAGCAGGATAAAAATATTGATATGCACAATGACAATGATCATAGATGTCAAAGAAAAAGTCAATACCATACTTTATACTACACCTTAGCAGCTTTTCTTTTTTTACACGGGAAGTTTTGAAATAGTCAAACAACTTTTCAGCAAAACCCAGCAAAGATACTGTAGGACCTTCACTTACTTGTAATAGGGTTGCAAATATTTTGACAGTGCACGAGGTTAATGATGTTGGACTATCCAATTACTAGTGGCATGCAAACTCTATACTGCCTGTCAGTGAATGCTCTGTTGCCTCGGGCTAAGCAGATATTACTTCAGGGAAAAGAATCTCCTTCAGCAGGCAGGTAATACTGTCTGTGTCCTCAGAGACCGTTGTCTGCTATCTGGATTTGAACAGCGCTGCTTAGAGCCCAGAGCACATGAATTTAACATGATTTTCTGGATGATGACAAAGGTATGTCTTCCTTGTAAGTGTGGACTATTGTGTTTAAGATATAGTATATCTGTTTCACATTATACTGTGCCTCCCAAGGTTTACCCTGCAACTCATTCAAAATACAGCTCCAATAATCAGAGCCACATTTCTGCTGCAGGGTGGGAGCTTTTTGGGCTGGGATGCATGAGGTCCAGGTAATGATCATACTGTCAATTTGCACTGGATGGTTATGGATGGTTATTCTGTGTTGGTCTCGTGAACCAAGCATGTGTAATAAGTGCAAAAGCAGGGTTACAACAATACATGTTCTACAGTTGTCTGTCAGCTTTAAAGGGAATAGTTAGACATTTTAAGAAATGTGTTCATTTGAGTTATGGCTAAAAAAAAGAATTAGATAAGAATATTAATACAACTTTCAAGTCTGTATGGTATGGTTAGCTTAGCTTAGCATAAAGAGTGGAAACAGGGGGAAACAGTTAGCCAAGTTCTATTCAAAGATAACAAAATCCACCTATGAAGCTCAGTAATTAAGTTTTTATATCAAGTTTGTTTAATCTGTGCAATGACCAAAATTTAAAAGCTATAGAGCATCAGTTGTGATTGTATTGTATTGTAATTTTGTATAACAGCTAAGCTACTTGGCTGATGGCTGCAGCTTCAGATTTGTTGGTATCAATTTTCTCATCAAACTCTCAAGAAAGCGAGGATGTAAGCATATTTCCAAAACTATTCCTTTAAGTGCATGCATTTGTGTACATATAAAAGTGCATACAAGTGCCCATAGTATTGTCTCTAATAGCTATTAGTGGCATGGATCTTTTCCAGCGTTCATTTAATTTTTGGCTCTGTTTGGAGCAGAGACACAAGATCTTTTTGAACTTTCAAAGAGATCTTCCTCAGATCAAATATCTGCAGATTTCCTGAGGATTAGTTGTAAATGAGCTCCAGTAGTGATTGAATCACACAGAATTACTTGCACAAACAACAGATAGATCTTCTTAACATCTAACAGGTGGAGTGGTCAATGCAAAAAGGATTCCCTCAACCAGTATCATGGAAAATGTACTGTACATGTATGTGCACTAAGGCAGCTAAACCAATGGCATGTGCTCCAGGAGGATGAAAACAAGTTATGGCAAACCATTATTTACTGCTGAAAAAGCATGTATGATAAAACATTGTTTCATATAACGCACTTTTGGTTGAGATACATGAATCTGTCAAAATAAGATTCTCTGCGGAGATGAGTGTGAGACGCTCCAAAGAGCCATGTCTACTTGCAAATGGAAACACTTCTCATTGTTCCTGTAGGGAGTGAAGCACTGACATGATCCAGATGTAGTCAAAGAGCAGTTTTAAGGAAAAGCCTTCCTAAACACGGATGATGGAGTCAGACTCAGATTAGATGTTGGCAGCAGGCTATCATTCAACCCCAAAAAACACGGATTCAGTGCATAATCTACACTATGATATATTTATTTAATTATTTTTATTATCTGTTTTTGCTTTGAGGTGTTGCTCCAAATGATAATTGTCTTTGTACAGAAATTCGTGGTCCACAGAGAATGAATCCTGCTGCCTGTGCTGATCCTCTGACGTTTTCTCTAGCGCCACCATGGGATTGACATTTGTGGTTTTGAGTGAAATGTCTCGACAATTATTGGATAGATTGCCATGAAATTTGGTACACAGATTTACGTTCCTGACCGGATGAACTTTAATAACTTTGGTGATCCCCTGACTTTTCATCTACCGACATCCCCGGGTCAGAATTTCCATTTGTCTGATACTTTGTACCAAACTAATGACACTCCCATACTTTGAGCCATACTTTGTGCTTAGTGCTAAGTAGCAAATGCTAAACCAAAATGGTAAACATTATACCAGGGGCCTGAACCACAAAGTGAGATTAGTGAGTTATCCAGCTCTCTCTGGCATTATCTTGGGTTTTCTGGTATTGCAAAGCTGGCTCACTTTTAATCAAGGTAGATCACCATGGCAACTTATGCTACACTGCTAACCTGCTATGGATAACTCCAGTTAACCTCAGAGGATCACATCAAAACCTGACAACAGCACAGCTACTGACCAGTCAGACTGGACAAAAGCGTTGACAATAACGTGACAAATAATAAAGAGCAATAGATACTGTATTTTTACAGATCAGTCGAATCATTTTGCTCTTCCTGGCTTTCTATTTGTCACTCTGGTTTTTAAACCAGCAGCTTACTTCTAACAAATGGAGGGAGAGTTTACCAAAGTAAGTAACAACATTTTGGATTAGGATATAAATGCTGACATTTCAGTTAAATAGACCTTACCAAGCATTAACTACTTCCCTCCTCCTCTCTCCTCTCCTCAAGCTTTCCTTTGGCGGCAGAAACAGTCTGACATTACTTTCACATTACATATTCATAATAGTTTGTTCATCACAAACGTATTCACTCTAAACCTAAGACATATAATTCCTGCACTTATTTATAATCATCTATAACCCATAATCTGTAAAATTTGAAAATTATGTCTAGTGTTTCTACAGCTTCCCCTTCTATTCTGGTTGTGTGATTATATTCTTTACTCTTCACCCTGCTGAATATCAATTTCTGCTGTTGCTATGAGCTAATTTACCTGCGCCTATCACTGTTTCATATCATATTCAGGTCTTCATTCATGGTTCTAATGGTGTTGCTTGTTATTAACAGCTCCACCTGTTGCCGAATAGTTAAACCCAGATTTAACAGAGCCTGCTGATAATAACCAGCCTCTTAATACAGGATGACCAATGTTAAGTGAAGCGAGTTGACCTTGCTTCGTGATACAGGCCTCACATAATTTCACCATGTTAGCATTGTCAGTGTGAGTATGTTAGCATTCTGGTCTTAGCATTTAGCTCAAAGCACTTCTGTGCTGATTACAGCCTCACAGAGCCGCTAGCATGGCTGTAAACTTTTAGTCGTCCAAGTTTTCCTGCGGTAAAACACTCAAAAATCCCACTGATTTATCCACGGCTCTGTGTAGATATACTTATGAAATATGCAACTGATGGTGAAAAGATTACTCTGATTACTCCTGCTTAAAAAAAAAAACAAAAAAAAAACAGGTAGAGGGTCTCACAACAGCTGGTGGGTCAAAAACATGAAAGAGCACTTGATGCACTGATCAAATGTAGGAGACATGAGGGACCAGAGTCTTTGATGCTTTTGTGGTCATTTTTTTCCCAGTACGAGCATATGGGGAGACTCTTACAACAGGGTGTTTATCAGACATAGAGAGACTTTAAATCAGCTGAGAGGACTTTGTGTTTGTTCTTCACGGTACTTCACTGTGTTTCTGTGTTTCCTTGCTGTTCACTCTCCTCTTTAATCCTTTTATTTCTTTCCACCATCAGAGCTCATGAAGGTCCCTTGTGAGCTCCCGGTGCTTGGGATCACTTCTTACCACAACAAAGAGAAAACATCCCACATTTGTAAATGGGCTCCTGCCAGTTGGACTGGTTTTTTTAAACAAGCGTTTCAGCAGGGGAAAGGAAGTCTGTTCCTCTGAATCTCAGCAGCCAACAGTGTAGGTCAATGGCGAAACGTGTGATCTAATCAGATCCCAGAGATTAGTTTTTCACAATGTTTTACACAGTTTACACCTTCCTGTAAGATCTCTGATGCAAGTACTCTGCGTCTATTTACAGATTGTGAGTGTCAAGTGAGATCTTGAAGATTTCTTTTATCATCACTTTTGTTAGCAATACTTTTCCAAGTTTTTCCCTTGGATAGTCTTTCTTTTATGGTTATTAATGTATTATTTCAATGTCAGCCAGATGTTTAACACTGATCCTTTTTCTAAGACCATATAAATCCAACTACTGCAAAAAATTAAAAGTTGAGAAAGAAGAAAATATGTTGATCTCCTTGGGTTTGGCTTTCGCTTCTTCATTGCCAGCACGAGAATATATCAGATAATCAATCATAAAATACTATATGGAAAAGTTGTGAAAGAACTCCAGTCTATACCAGAACCATCGTTGACACCTTTGCTATGTCTCAAATGGATTTGCATTAAATTACATCGACAACAGAAGACATACTGTGGCAATATGCCGCGGTGTCAAGGACAATTTGGTCTGCAGAACCAGTGCCAGTAGAAAAACCCACAGAATAATCCAACACTAATAAGAAATACACTGCATACGTTTGAATAGACAGATTTATTTCAGAAATCTGAAACATCTGGAGGACACTTTAGAAACTTGTGATCAAAAAAAGCCCACACCCAGAGCTCATCAACAACACCTAAGAAGATGTAGGTGTAGGTAAATGTCAAAAATAAGTGATCTATAGTAGAAAGACCAACAAAAGCCCCTAATGATCATCACTTCAAGGCAGACGAAGGTCTACAAGCTTTGTCTCAAATTTAGGCCTGAATATGGTGTAATATCAGTTTAGTTGCATGTCGAAAGAAAATGGTGAGACTCAGACTGAATCTGAGTGTAGTAGCAGTTTATCAAAGCAGGCAATTTTACAACTTCTACAAAGTAAAAGTTAAATGCATAAGTTATGAAACACCTTTAGTCAGTTCAATACACTCAGGGGCTTTGATTCTACTTGGTCTTGTATGACATGTAACTCATGATGGCTAATGTTGGCTAAAGTTAGAAAACTGTGTAACTGGTGTAAATGAGTCACCTTTTCTTCTTGTGCTGTTGTTACACTACATTTTAGCGTGTCACAGACAGACATTTTGATGGTTTTATCACAAAATTAAAACAAGAGTTAAACAGAAGTGCCCTTGAAAGATTAGTAAATGCTGAGAAGAAAAGAGAAACATAAGACCTGTTCCAAGCAAACCTCCCTCCAAACTATGACATAATATCCATTATGAATATTCCTGCTGACTGACTTGAAAAGAGCATTTAAGGAACCCTTTCAGTATGAATTACTTGATCTCCATCAGCCCTGTTCAGCATGTCTGGAGAGATATCAGATAAAGAAGAGAACATAGCTCAAGGCCATTTGCCATTTCAAATAGACAGGAAACATTTAAAATAAAAAATAAAAAATCATAAAACAACAAACCCACGGCCGATTGGTCTATGATAACATATAAAACTAGATTTCTATATATATAATAAGTATAACAACTGGATAGCAGAGTGGTATCGCTAGTTCAGTAATGTCACGAGACGTAGCGAGCCTTAGTGGTCCGTCAAGGGTCTCCCTGCTCCAGCTGCTCTCAGTCAGGGTGCTTGATGATCATGTCTTTAAAGCAACTGATTCAAGAGAATTTTGGGACATGTGGGGAATTTCAGTGTGCAGTGCAGTTATCCCTTTAATTGCCACTTGTTGCCACAATGGCCTGTAAAGTTGCATAGTTCCACTTTAAAGCAAGATTCAGTCAGTGAATCAGGGAGTATATCCTGAAATCTGAAACATGGCACCTGTTAACTTGTAAGATCTGACCATAAAGCATCCAGCTGGTTGCTACATAAAGTTGTTATTATTTGGTGTAAATAGAAAGTATTAAACATGTGAGTGTGCTCCCGCTCGATGACAAAGCAGTACTTGGGGAAAAAAGTGCCTCTTCCTTTATCGCTGTTCTTAGTCCTGTGTTTTCCAGTGATGGAATTTTACTGGAGAGTTTGCCTTGTGTTTGACTGCCCAGTCTTTATACATACGAGTGAATGGGAGATGGAAGGACTTCAGATTTGCTTCTTTTCAGCGTCCACTCTTTTGTTGCATCATGTCTCTTTGTGCGACTGAATGTCTCCTAATTAAGCCTGATGCATAAAGACTGGGGAAACTCTTGACTGATTGCCGTTGACTGTACGACTTCTTCTCACCAGGTCAAGGCAAGCAGACAGACAGACACACACACACACACACACACACACACACACACACACACACACACACACACACACAGAAGGGTTTTTACATTCTCATTCAGGGGATAAGATGTATTGGACACGGTGTTAAAAATACAACAAAAAAGACGGCAGTAAAAATAAGAAAAAAAGACGGTCTCAAGTTGTTTCCATGAATGACCCCCAACTGGGAAAGGAAGAGAACATGGGACAAAGATCATGTTCCCCATCAGGTAGCCCACATAACACATCCTGGTGGCGGAAGAGAGGTTTCTTAGGTCTGAAAACCCATTGCTATGGAGGAAAAGTCATTAAGTGTCTAAGAGTTTTTATTACATTTGTGAACATGACACTGTTTATTCTGTCATCCTGCCATTGTAACCTTCCTTTTACACTGAATGAAACAGTTTTTGAAAGGTTATAAGTAGTACTATTACTGCGCAAGGTGTAGCAATAACGCAAAGTAGTAAGCCTTAAAAGTTGGGAATCTGTTGTTTAGCGTCCTTTATAACATCCAGTTGAATCTGTTTTAATATTTAATCCTCAAGTTCTTGATGAGTGAGTGGCTGCTGCAGGGTGACAGTGTAGTCAGAAAAAAAAAAAAGTGGGAGGCAGTAAAACAGCTTCACCTGATAATCACCACTGCCCCCTGCTGGGCTTCACCTGTCTGCAAAGCAGCCCAGTGTCTAGTCTATACTATTCAATACATTCACCCAGGTTCAGTCACTGTGGGGACAGATGACAGTAAAGAAAGTGGCTGTTAAGGAGTACAGGTAAATTAGTTCACATTTAGCTGAAGTAAGTAGCAATGGTGGTTCACATGACGTGCTGTAGATAAGCAACGCAACATTAAAGTGACAGATTTCACAACAAATCCTGACGTGACTTTCTCTCTATACAAAGAGGGAAAGAATAGTGTGTTTTGAGGCTGCATCAAGATAAGCATTACTCTGATGAAATGTGCAGTGGTGAAAAAAAGCAGGAGACTTTGCAGCACCTCAGTGACGTGAAATGGAACCGTCAACAACTCATTTCCCATGTAGGTCAATGGACAAAAATAACCCTAATATGTTGTAACACCTGGTGAGAAGTATAGCGAGGGTCAGCATCAGCCAAAAATTGGTTTATAAAGCTGTAAAACAGTTGACTCACAAGTACAACGGCAATACATCTGATAAATGAAAATGGTTTAAAGGCAGAAGAAAGCTGTTGAGTTAAATCATCACGTCTGCTCATGTCAGGCCTTTAGCACAGAAATTGATACATTTCTGTCTTCAAGCTGCTCTAATCAGTCTACACTTTATCAAAAGACTAGGTTTAAAGTGAAAGGTGTCAGTCTTAGTGAGTCAGATAATTGTCACCAGATTTTGCTCAGCATTTTAGCATCTTTAAGTAATTTGTTTTGGTTTTACAACGCGCAACTTGAATGTTTTGATTCACTCAGCACTGATCAGTACGGTTTTCATTCACATCAGGAAACTTTATAAACCAACTGTACCTTTCCCACCCGGCACAAAACAACAGATACATATACTTGCAAACTTTCTAGAGAGCCACCATAGATCCAAGTCATTATGCCACTGTATGTATATGTCTGTGTACGTGTGCACTTTCCCCTATAATGCTGACTATGCGGACTACATTGCTATTTCTTCTTCTTTGGATCAGGCTAAGTAGACACTACTTTAGCTTAGATTTTTTTTAAATGGTTGGTATTGTTGGTCACAGCTCCCCCCAGACCCTGACGTAAGCGGTTCTTGGTTCTACACCCGAAAAGTGTTGGCGATACTCTCAAAACTGTTTTCCTGGCCAAGAGCCGGTTCTTTGGCCGTCGAAACGTGCAGAGCTGGTTCCAGATTAGACACCGGCTCTGACCCGGTCCTGGAACTGCCTTGGTGAAGCTAGTCAGTAAATGTAATGGGGCATTGCTTGCATGAAAAGTTCTATAAAAATAAAGTCTTCCACTACCAAGGAGCCAGGTACAAAACAGAGCTAAAATATAAAGAGAATATTTGACTTACATTCGTCAGATGGACACAAACACAACTAGAAATGAATGCTAATGTCTACCATGTCTGCTTGATATATACATATGCTACTGTTTGCTAGCAATTTTATAAGACCATATAAAATTTATTAGGTGATAATATACCAATGTTGTGTGTACAGCTTGTTGGGCTGCCCCCAAGTGGCCAGAAGTCATGCACATATTGTAACTCAGATATCAAACAGGATGAACCGTTAGTAATTCCAAGTTGCAGCTCCTTTAATATAAATGCTCACCTCATAAGTCACATGACCACCAGCCGACAGCCTTTTAATAAAGGGGATGGCAGCTGACTGGAAACCATCTGGTCTATGTGAGAACGCTGCTGCAGGCGTCATGGCAACATGCACAAGTAGGAAGTTAAGAGCAGGGGCAGCCATGGTGGGAAACTAATTTGGGCAGTGCTGCACAAATCAGCCCAGCATGAGACATCCCTGTATCACATTAAATCATCCTTCTGAGCTTATATTAAAGACTGGCAATATATTTACTTGTTGTTCCTACAGGTGAGACACAATTCTTTAATTTAAAACATATGGAGAGAAGAAAGTTCCTGGTCAGTGACACTGATCCTGATGAAAACAGGTTTGCTGTCCCTTTATACTCTTCTGATGTTATCCCCTCTCTACTTTAATTGACTTCCTTGTTGCTAGCCATTGGGGGGTGAACCTTTTAAAAAGTCAGACAAACACAACTCAACCGAAGGGGACTGGACCTCAGGAGGTGCAGCACCAGTTCAGAACTAAAACAAAAACTACATCCCAGCAGGAAGAAAAATTGCAAAGGGAGAGAACAAAATGTTTTCAAACATCTGAAGAGGTTTGTGTTTGATTGTGTGTGTGTGTGTGTGTGTGTGTGTGTGTGTGTGTGTGTGTGTGTGTGTGTGTGTGTGTGTGTGTGTGTGTGTGTGTGTGTGTGTGTGTGTGTGTGTATACTTACAGGCAGGCTGAGTATGTGTGGGTATGTGTGTGAGAGAGAGGATAGAAGCCGGCACTCTCAGAGGGCCAAGCGGAGGGAAAATGGGGATAAGAGCCTCTTCAAAGAGCAGTGAAATTGTTGGAGAAGCCAGTGCCATTTAGCACGTACACCCAAATAAGTATGGGAAGGGTAGTGAGTGAGAGGGTCGAGGGATGGAAGAAGCGAGAAGGGGGGCTCGCGGGCACTTGGATGGTGATAAGGATTCGTGTCAATTGCACGAAAGCTCTAGCCACCTTCAGTAAAAATATTGATAAGTAAATAAAATTGAATTAAATTGAGAAGAAGGGCAATGGATGTACTTGGACCTGGAGCTCCACTTCCTGGTCGATGAAAGCTACGTCTTGATCTCGAGCTGTCTGCTTCAGCGAGTCTCCTCTCACCTCATCTTACGAACAGTGGGGGCCTTTAACCAAACTCATTCCCTAGAAATAGGCTAATTGTGTTCAGTTGACTTCCTTGGATGCAACAGCCCTTACAAGTTAATCACCCAGGAAAGCCTCTTAGTGACAGCTATGCCTTAATTGCATACCAGACTGTGCCCATCAATTTGATGGCAGCAAATCCACACATTCCATCTGCATGGGAATGAGATATTCTGTCGAAAACCTTTTGGTTCTCACTGAAAGAAGGCTTCATCTAAGGAAACATACATCAGAAGGAGGTATGGGAAAGCTATGCCACAACAGTTAGATTGTGTAATTCAGTGATTTTGATAAAAGGTACCACCCTAAATTCTACTCTCAGATCCCACGGTTTTGCTATTGTGACCCTCTTTCAGGTCTTCTTGTGTTTATACTCTTCAGCAGCAGCTAGCACCAGGGGCCCTTCAGTCTACACCAAAACATTAAAGACCAAACAAACTGACCAGTGTGACAATAAAAGAGGAATGCAGCAGGGTGGGTTGGATTTGTTTTTGTGTGATGAGACCATGCCCACTAATCTTCGCTCCAGTCTCAGCTCATCTGCTCGTTCCATGCTGCGTTTCAGCAGTTTATCCAGGGAGGCAGGGGTGAAAACGCTAACCTTTTCCACACGGCAATAACTTCCCACCATGACATCAAACCAACATTGCTTCAGTGTCCCCTAGTGCTTGCTGTGAAAATGTCAGACGAGCTCTTTTCATCTGAGGGAAATCCTATCTGATTTACTCTCCCCCCGCTTCCTCAGCTGAGGGGCCTGTTTGTACAGGGCCATGTTTCATTTGAATATCAAAGCCTGTGAGGAGGTGGCCAGACACTTTAAATGCCATTTTTTGGGCTTCTCTCGAGGAATGTGACTGCTTAAGTGTCCTTGACGAAGGAACCTAATCACTGAGACAATGTCTCCTTTGTGGCGGCAGGGTGACGGTAATCTCTATCTACTCCTTGCTCTGTAGACAGGACGGTCACAGAAGTCCATTTACATCTCAGTATGCAGCTTTTTTAAGCTCCACAGTTTAGATGGCATTTGAGAAATTGGTCACATTTTTGGCTGTGAACCCAAGGAACCATGATGGTGAACATCCTGACGTGTCCTAGTTGTATTTACCATGCTGCATTCACAATTAGCTATGCTGAACCGTGAGCTGAAGGCATATACAAGACATTCCCAGTAAGTGGCGTTTTCTAGTAAACAAACAAAAGTTATGTGTACATTCAGAGTTACTCATCAAAACACATCGCTGGTATCCTGTGTGTGAGGTCCAACCAACGTGCTGAATGGAATTGCTTTCTGATAAAAACATTTAGAGAGATGATTTTTGGATGTTTTGAAACCTCCATTGTTTACCTCCATGTTTACTTGTTTGCTGTCTTCTTCCTCACTGGAGGAGAACGATTTTGTCATGCTGGGTGCAACATTAAGTTGTTCTGTACAATATTCCAAATTGTGGTGGAATTTTAACTTTATCTGGGTGTTAAATAACACAGATCTGACAAATACAAATCATTACCTACCCATCCTTAAATGACTAAGATGTGTAGTGTCTGCAACCTGCAATATCTTCTCTTCCAAATTTTTGAAAACTTAAAGTTGCCCAGTGTTTTTTCTTGTGAACAAACAGAAGCTTTTTACGTTAAGTGTTTCTCTTATATAACTTTTGCAAAGCTAATTTTTTGACATTGTGAATTGTGCATTGTTTATATCCATGTTTGTTAGCTTGCAGTCTTCTTCTTCCTTACCTTTGTTTATTGCGTGTTACCACCACTAACTGCCAGTCAGTGGAATAATCTGTGAAAATGAAATGAAATGAACATTGCGGAAGTTGCTTGTGTGCTCGCGCTCATGTACCTGAGCTCATAAAAACATTGGCCATAGCGCTACTAGTGGTCAAAAACTCCACAGGTTGACTTTAATTCCAAAAGAATCTCAGAGCCAGATCTAATTTCATTAGTATCATTTCATATACTCATTATCTTTCTATCATTTGTTGTGTTATTTATAGGAGGAAATGAGCAAAAACAATATATTAATACAGAAAATGTTGTACGCACATTGAATCTCAAGGCCAAGTAAAAGTTTCATATTACTGTTATTATTATTATGTTTGGAAAATTGAGACCTACCTTAATGACAGAAAGAATACCTAAATGTGAAGTAACAAGGGGGAATAATATCCACCATAAATGTGTGCGCTTGTAGGAGATCCTGCAAAAGAAGTCTATGTTTCATTATGGTTATACTATGCTTTGCTATACAGTTTGACAAGAATACGTTTCATAAAGAGTATTTTGCTGCATCTATGAAAGTACTTCTGTAAGTACATCTATTGTTGACTTGGCTGTCTTAATGCTTTCTTTATGCAAACGAATGAAGCCATGAGATAAAACCTGAAAAACAGCAAACAAAAACATCACAGCTGGACAATGGCACAGTGTTCTCATGATAACACTATCAAACATCAAGCTCTTTATCTTCTCTGAGCCTCTTTATCTGTGCATGAAGGATCTACCTGTATCTTTTGCTTTCTGCAACAAAGGTTTGGCATGTTCCTACACTGCTCCTCTAGGTGCCTCTCATACTTTCATCAGATGAGTCTGGTATGAATAGAGGTATGAAAAGTGACCATGTCTTTGTTATGAACTCTGAGCATCTAAAGAAAAGCTACATGAGGATGAAAGCATTTCTTAGTAATCGCTCAGATCCTAAGACACATCCTGCAATTTATTGTACGGACTGCAGCATTTATTTTCATCTGCACTGGCACGTTATGTTTAAACCTTATTTGCAGATAAATACCTGGAAAAGTCTCCTCTAGGGCTCCTCTAGCTTTATCTAGATGACTTTTTTTTTTTTACTTTTTCTCTCTGTCTTAGAGTTTTAATGTCTTTTCAATATGTCTTTTTAAAGACATTCTTGTAGGTATTTTCCTCTTGTGTTTAATTTTGTTTGATATTGTGCCGCAGTGTGTTTTGTGGTTAACTTAAGATTAATCACATCTACATCTCGGCTCATAATATGTGGTCCTTTGAGGCAAAGCTTTTGATGAAGGTTCATAAAGCCCAGCAATGAATATATTTATCTGGATTTTGAAAGGAATTTCCTCTTGGCCATAAGACTTATTTTTATCAAGCCAGTTCATAAAATACAAAAAAATATCATGCATTGGCACGGTTGCAATTTAATATTGATTTGTGTACTTCTGTAACCTATTTTCTGTCGAGATTGTTCAGAGTAGTATGGGGAGCTTTTCTACTATGTCATAAGAAGTCTTCACCGAGCGTGTCGCTCTTTTCATTCTCGCGAGACTATCAGACAGGAAGAGACGAAGGCGAAGGTCAGGAATTAAACATGGCGGCCCGCAGTGTGTTGAGGTCTGTTTGGACCTCATTTGCGGGCTTAAAATTAGCCGGTACAGGGACCAGCGCGAGTGCCCTTCAAAGGATAAATGTTCCCCAGCTGTCTGCTTTAACCATCCAGAGTAGAGGGATCCGCCAAGGTGAGACTTTTCTGTAAACGTAACGGTTTTACCCTGTCACGGTGTTAGCTAGGTAGCATGTTGATGTAAAGGCAGTGATATCAGGCATCTCAGCGCAGTTATTTCATCACAGAAAGACCTGCATACAGTATACACATTTGAGGAAGCACTGCCTCGTCTTAACCTTGTCGCAAATGCAACAAAATATGTTAAAGAAAATAAATTACTTTAGGTAAATGTCAGAAGCCATGAGTTCAAGTAGGCAGTCCTTCCCTATTGACATCTGATCATTTACACATAAATGTATGTATACACATTAATTGTAGCCTCAAATGAGTCAAGATTTACTGCATATAAGCGCTACTTGTCAAGTTTGATTTGAGTTGGTGACTCAACTGAAATTGTATTTACCTGCTATCAAACAAATTAAAGGTTGTATCACATGGCGCCATAATTGCTGTAAATGTCTTTCACAGATTAGGAACACTGTATAGAAAAATAGAAATTGCACTATTTGTGTCCATGATTAATGGCTAATTAATTTATGGCTAATCTTATGCATTTTATGTCTTTTTACAGTTGTGGAGAAGCAAGAGGGTAAAGCAATAATTGTAAGTAAAAGTATGCTGGAATTTAAAACTGACAATGACTGTACATGCATTCTATCTACTATAGTGTTTTGGTTTTTGGATATATAACCCTCTATCAGTTTTATATGTGATATTCACCCAATGTTTTAATGGTTTTAGATGCAACATGACAGTGGCAATAAAGAACACCAAAAGATTAGATTAGATTAGATTAGATTCAATTTTATTGTCATTGCACAGAGTACACGTACTAAGACAATGAAATGCAGTTAGTATCTAACCAGAAGTGCAAAAGAGCAGTTAAAGTGCCAGTGTGTGCTGTACAGGTATGTAAAGTGAGGGTGTGCATAAGTAAAGTGGAGATGTGCATATGTAGGGTACAATAAATTACACTGTGAATTACAATGAATTACAATGATGAGGTAGCGAATTACATGATGAGGTAGCGGGAATAAATACAGTGAGTGCTAGACAATGAGTAGAGACGGTTCAGAACAGTTCAGTGCAAGGTTAGGTGGCTGAGGGGGTTGGTGTGGCAGTCACAGTCTCTGGGTTGTGTGTGTGGGGGGGGGGACACCGGGGTTGTGAGTTCAGCAGGGTGACCGCTGCAGGGAAGAAGCTTTTCCTGAACCTGCTGGTCCTGGAGCGGAGAACCCTGTAGCGTTTCCCTGAGGGGAGGAGGGAAAACAGTCTGTGGCTGGGGTGAGAGCTGTCCCTCACGATGCTGCGCGCCTTCCGCAGACACCTCTTGCTCTGGACAGCCTCGATGGAGGGGAGGGGAGAACCGGTGATGCGTTGGGCGATTTTCACCACCCTCTGGAGTGACTTCTGGTCCGCGATAGAGCAGCTACCATACCACACCGAGATGCAGTTGGTGAGGATGCTC
>NW_019525453.1:531595-585213 GCF_002814215.2 Seriola lalandi dorsalis
ACTGTATAGAAAAATAGAAATTGCACTATTTGTGTCCATGATTAATGGCTAATTAATTTATGGCTAATCTTATGCATTTTATGTCTTTTTACAGTTGTGGAGAAGCAAGAGGGTAAAGCAATAATTGTAAGTAAAAGTATGCTGGAATTTAAAACTGACAATGACTGTACATGCATTCTATCTACTATAGTGTTTTGGTTTTTGGATATATAACCCTCTATCAGTTTTATATGTGATATTCACCCAATGTTTTAATGGTTTTAGATGCAACATGACAATGGCAATAAAGAACACCAAAAGGCACTAATTGCAATGAGAGCTATACAAACATTAGAGGCTGACATTTCACCTTGTTTTCCGAAAGAGAGGCCACTTTGACCTGCATTGGCACACCTCTAAAACCACCAGTTAGATATTTTAGGGTGGGTGAGGTACTCAGGATTAAAAAGGAAACACTTTCAGTGAATCACACTACTCTAAAAAGATGAACCTGACAAAGAAGCTACCATTGTTTGTTATTAGACAAACTGTACTAATGTTCATCTTTTGTCAGGTTGAGGGACAAATCGTGGACATTCCACCAGGACCACAACCTCCAAACCCTTCAGCTAAATGTCCCATCTACAGGTGGAACCTGCAGCACAAATACAATTACACGGTAAAGGCATTCACAGGCATGCAATGACCAAATAATTAGAGATAATATTGAAAGAGTAACAGCTGTCTAAAGTGATGCTTTTGTTGTTTTTCTATCCCAGGATGTCTTGTTGCTCAGTCAGTTCATCAGGTCAGATGGAGGGATGTTGCCAAGGAGAATCACTGGTCTCTGCCCAGAGGAACATCGCAAGATTGCCATCTGTGTGCAGATGGCTCACAGAGCAGGTCTGTGTTACTGTCTAAACCACTTGTTTGTTTCACATCCCAAGATATCCTCACTTTGTTTATGTGGTTCGACACACGGCATGTTGGTATATTATTGAAGGCTTTCAGCGAATTTAAATTGCAGTTTAGTGGTGGAGACAAAGACTCATATGAAGGTATTGATTTTGACACTGCAGGGCTCATGTGACCAATTTTTTGAGAGTGTGCAAGTTAAAATTTCGTGTGAGAATACATGATGATCATTACAGGCTGTTTTTGTGCCTCTGTGGCTCGTGTACCGTGTTAGCCATTGTGGTTGAGAGTAGTAGTTTATCTTCCTCACTGGCTCAGTTGGTCTCTCCCTGCTAACATGGAACAATCCACTTGGCTGTAACAGTGTTCAAAAAATGAGAAAAGAGAGGAGGATGCTGGTGGAGAAGGAGAGCCAACTAGAGGTCCTGACACAACTGATAATGAGAGTGTAGGTGCGGGCAGGGAGAGATCGACTGAGCTAGTGAAGAAGACAATGTACTTCGTTCAACCACAATGGCTAATGCAGTACCTGTAGGTGTGGTATGGGGGGAATGCTCTGCTGTGTGTGTGCATTGTAGGCAATGCGGCCCGTCCATTGCAGGCAACTCTCAACTTACTAGAGCTCAATACCGTTTAAGCTGGAAACTTTGAAGTTGCACAATGACAATAAGAAGCACAAACCCACAGAGAATGATTCATCACCCAAAACCCACAGCCCCTCTCCAATTCTTTTCAGCGTTTAGATGATTAATCAAACAAAGGAGGTGAATGAAATGGTCACCTAGTTCAACACTGTCTATAACATAGCTAAAGAGGAACTTCTGTTCACAAGAAAACTGATACCAGTGGAAAGGTTATTCTGGAGCCTTACATTGCCAAATGGCAAGAAGTTGTGTAACCTGAGCCAAGACAGGATAGGGTTAGTGTTTACTCTAATCCCTAATATATTATGATTGTAATCTTACAAAACTCAATAAGAATCACATTCGCATTTTTTGTTTTCAGTGAAAATGAAATGCTAAAACAACAATTCCAACTGAAATCGCAATCACATATCGCGAAACCTGCCAAATAATCACAATGATTTTTTTTTTTTTTTTTTTGCATATCGCTCAGCCCTAAGTAGCACCCAACTGAAATGTATCTTTATTTTGTCCATTTTTGCACCATACTTACTGATGTGTAGTTGTTTTTGAAGACAAAGTCTCTGACACATTTAAGTTGAACTTGTCTGATTGTCTCTGTGTTCAAGGTCTCCTCCCTGACCACAAACCCAAACTTCCAGAGGGCCATGTCCCGAAGAGGCCCAAGCCACAACTTAACAGGTGATGTATGCATCAGTATTCATGTATGTTATTCACTATTATCTACCAATTCTCATCATGTATGTCCAGTGCAGTTAAAACCATTATCAATTATATGTTTTACATCTTTTTTTTGCACAGATACCTGACTCGCTGGTCCATTACATCAGTGAAACCCATCTATAAAACTGGACTGAAGTGGTGTAAGAAGCGCATGTCAGTTGGCGACCCAGTACTAAAGAACAATGTGCGTTACGGTGTCAAGTCCCTTTACATGAAACACTGAAGGAAACCATAAAGCCTGATAAATCGGCAGAGCAACTGCAGGAGAGTAGACGGGCCCATTATGCAGGATGCAGTGGGTTTCCACGCCCTTCAGCTACATCTGCAGTTTACCCTGACATTTGTCACACCACCTTGAGAAAAGGCCTAAAAGCTTCATCCATCTGTATTTATTCTACCTTTTGTTTATTAAGCTTCGTCATGCTTTTAATAAATCACGCTGAGCCCCACACAGAACCATCCATTTTGTCTCTGGGTTTTCAAAAAAGCCCTTGATGTGAACTCACTGACAACTTAATGTGAACAACAACCGGGTCAGTGTTACGCATTCAAAGTAGGTGGTATGTTGACTGTGTATACTCAAGGCAACACAGATGTGCAAATAAAACGTCTGTTTACTCTGCCTCTCAACATTTGTTTACTGTATAGGAATATCTTTTATGCATGAGAACTAAATGGAACAAAAACTTGTAGACACAAACTGCATGACTGAACCCCTTTATTTGTTTCAAGACAGATATGTTACATAGAATACATTTTGGTTTTGAAGATTGATATCAACACCAGAGAAACATGAGAAATTTGTAGCTTAAAATAAGTCTTAAGACGTTTCTATAGCATGAAGGGAAGGTCCAAATTCTTGGTCCCATCACCGATGTAGATGTATCCGTGCTGTGGTGTCATTGGCACATGGTAGAAGGTCAGGCCGAGCCACAACACACTGCGAAGCACACGCACTTTGCTGGCACATTCAAACTGGAGACTCCATGATCCTGCACACAAATGCAAAAACTTGTAAACAGTTGATGTTAAATGCAAGGGGCTGATACATCATGTTCTCTGACAGCGAAGTAGATGAGAAGAGTAATCTTTGGAAATTATTCCAGGACGATTATACTATTCACATGCTAGGGGCAGCCAAGGGATACTCCAATAAATCAACCTTTTGCACTTTTGATATCTATGGTCTAACGTGTTTCTCAATATGTTGGGGTGTGTCCATGAACTCATGGAATTAAATACTAGAACTAGACCTTCTAGTATGTAAACACAAAAGCCATTTGATTGATTCCTTTTCACAAAAGATAAATAAGACATTCGCTTCACTACTTTTCTGCCTTTGAATGTAGCTGACAGAGTATGATACAACTAATGGCAAAAATGGCTTAGAAGTTTGGAATGTAATGCCCAGGTGCTTTCTGCTGCAGAAGGGGAAGCCTAAAGCTATAAATCAGGAGCTGGAAACTGGTTGTGGAAACGAGAGTTTCAGAGGAAAGCACCTGTCTTTTAGTGGAGATACATCATACCACATTTTCCCCAGAGTACCATTTGAAAAATGTTAACTCTTTCTCCTTTTCAGCAAATGCATGTGATCTGCTGTTATGACAGCTGCAGTGAGTGTGGCATTGAGACAGCTGTATAGTGTCTGCTGCAGTGATGACACTGCTGACATCCATATCAGCTCAAAGAACACACACAAACATATACACATGTGGAAGGTCTCTTAAACCAGACATCTGTTCCATGCTTGGTCATGGACGCTAAGCATTTTTTCTGTCTTTCACACTCAATTCACATTGTTCTTTTTACAGTATTCATGTTTGCTTATCGTCTGCCTCCTGAGTTAGATTTTTTTCCCCAACATATGGTATACTGTTCAACAGCTCAACAGCATTTAAACACAAAAAAACAGAAACCTGAAAGACTCAGTCATCATTTCATGCTTTCAACTACATTACCGCAAAATGATATATTTGACAATTAAATAAATTATTAGAAGCAGTACAGTATTGTGTAGGGGGAATTACCCTTCTCAAGAAAACAAGCATCCACAAGTGAACTGAAAAATCTACAACACTTATGTGCTCTAGAAAGTAACTTGCAGTAGTCATTTATTATAAATAAGTTAAAACTTGGTACAACACTATTGTCACTTGAATTGTTTTAGTTTGATCTGCAGATGTGTGCAGTCCCATTAATCATTTAAAATCAGTTTGGTTTCTGGTGGTCCTTTTCTATGTACTGTTTTCTGTTTCAGTATGTGTGGCTTGATCCAGGACTAAGAGGCAAGATATTTCTCATAAAAACAATAACAGTAGCATTCTTATCAGAGCGCTATTTGTAAAAATTTCATGAGAAAAGTCAAAGGGAAAGTCTTCCAACATTCTCGGAAAACTTTTTCCATCTGGCAGATGGGTTGATATCAGAAGGCGTTTATCAGTGTAGTCTAGCTTAATCTACCATTTTACGGTTAAAATGATTCCGTTCTGTTACTTGGAAGGTACCCCCCCGACTTTCAGTCAGTTGAGTCACTATAATGATTTCTTTTACATCACAGCTCATTAGTTGGAATGTAGCACGGCAGTTGGAACACTGTGAGAGTGAATAACCTCAAGCTGTAATGGCCTCGATAACATGTTACTAAGACAATATCTGTATCTGTGTGTTAATGGGTTGAGATCATAGTTTCTATAGTTTTCTTTACAAGACCTCACTAATCATAAAATAATAAAGGGGTTGCTGAGAGGGGTTTTCAAGTACCGAAATACGTGCAAGATGTCCTGTAAGATGTCATATTTTATCAATTGTATGTGACAGTGTAGGTGACATGTTTTATTGTAGGGTAGACTGCGCCCTGTGGGTTCACCTTTAGGAATGTCATCACTCAGTACATCCAGGAAGTCAATAGCTGGGTTCAATTTACCCATCTCCAGGATGGATTTCTTCCTCAGATTCTTTGGTTCGCTGAAGTGAAGGAAATTGTCGAGCTTCCCTGCTTCTGAGTGAGACAGACCTGAGGAACAATGCACATAGACAAGAAGTTCAAACTTACACTCAGGACTGAATTAGCAAGTTACACAGTGTAACACAGTAATATTTATTTACCGCCAAAGCTGCGGTTGATCTGGACAAGGCCATGTGGACTCTTGACGAAAGCACCACGTGGTACCACAGACACTTCCTCATCGATCTTATGAACTGTCACTGCCAGCCTGCTCTCCTCGCTGACTTTGGTCTGAAACAAATAATAGTCCATCACCAAGCTGGAATTTCATGACCGTACAGGTAGTGTTAACATCTACCTGAAAAAATAAATCACCTCAGCTTTGAGATTAATCCGCAATTCTCTTTAGCACTAAACCTTAATGAAAAAAAACAAACAATTGTTTGTTACTTACCTGAGATACTTTTGGTGGTCCCACATTCTTCTTTGTTTTGGCTTTATTTATAGTTCTACTGTATAATGCTGTCCTGAAGTATTTTTCTTCTGTATGACTAAAGTATTTGGTCTTGAGTTTCATCTGACAGTCTTCTATGTTTCGTTCACATCTACACAGTACTGGTCACACTTACCCATACCTCTTCCTCTTCAGCCTCATCTCCTCCTCGCCTGCGGATCTCAAGATGCTCATACACATATGAGGGGTCTCCTATGAAGCGAGTCTTGGCAGCTCTGGACACTTCATCAATCATAGACTCTGTGGCAGGGGGCAGCAGGAACCAGTCTATGCAGTTGAAGCTGGAGATGACAGCCAAAAGATATACAAACAGGTATTGCACTTAGTTGAGGGCAGATATACAGTGGCAAATGAGAGAGAATCCCAGTTGAAGCTACCCTACCTATACAGATTCTTTTTATCCTTCATCTCATCTTCTCCTCTCCCCTGAGCAATAAAGTAATGATCCTTTAATCCCAATATTTTGCCCCAAAACAAGACTCGATGGAATTTGTAGTTTTTCTTCAGTATCACCAAGGAAGTCTGTAGGGCGGTTCTTTGCTCAACATTTAAGGTACATCCACTGCCGGCAACGAGTTCCAAGGAATAGTATAACGAGTTTGAGTCCATTGTTTATCCAATAAGCGGCTTTACAGCGTAGATATTACTTATCTTAACGTTATTCGATATTTTTTTTTCAACTAACAAAAGCGTTCAGGTCAGAACGCTGCCACACTGGTTGCTAATGACAACAAACCGCGTTGACATGGTTACCATAACAGCGCTCGAGTTGTTGTTTTTTTTTTTTCCTTCCTCTTTTTGCAAATAACTTTTTTACGTGTGTTGTTGAGTGTGCTGTCACTTAACACAATAGAAACAAAACAAAATTGTTAACAGATAATTTTGGGTGTGTTTCAATGTGGTGTTAATACAAACCAGATCACGCGCAAGTCTGGTCTGACGTCATGCCCTATCCTCTCAAGTGTGTGCGTGCAAGAAGCAGCAGCTCTAGTAAAAGTGGCCACAGTCTGTAACATATCAACATGACTGAATCCAGTATAGTTTGCCACTGGGAGAATATGTAATGACCTGATGCTGTTTCTGCCCCAACCTCGTTGTTTTACAGGTACAGTATCAACACACAAGAAAGGTATTGTGGATAAGTCCTGCGCTGGCATTCAGACACTTGGCTCAGAAGTTTGTGTAACTATTATGGTAACCAAAACTGAACAAAAATATCTGTTTATATCACATTATTGCAACATCAGACATCACACTTAATAACATCAGAAACTTAAACCAGCCTCAGGAAAATGGACGTTTTCTAAGGCCAGACGACCTGTCACAGCAGGAAAACACAGGTGTAACTAATATCGTTAATAATGGCTCCATTCCATATAAGTGTCCAAATAAGCCATTACAGTGAGGATGCATATTAGTTCATGCATAAAATCAGGGAACACCTAAACTGAATGTAACCATAATTAATGTACTTGAGTGCACCTGTGCTTTTGGTCCACAAAGAGACTTAATATGCAATACATTACAGTAGGCCTACATTATTTTAACATATTTTTCTCACTTAAAAGAGAAACCTGTTGAAAGTTGCTGTGCTACCGTCAGTATCATTTCTTTTTTTTCTTAATGTTGTTGTTATGGTTAACTGTAGTGCAATATTGTCCATACAGTGTTAATGCTTTATTTTGCCTATTGATTGTGACATTGATTAATTTACATTTTCCTCTCCTCTCCTTAGTTTTGTTGCTCTATGTGACAGAAGTGTACATGTTGAGTCCCTTACAATATAGAGCCCACTGACTAATACTCACATGTGCTGTACATACATTGTGTGAGAAAGAGGAGCAAAGACACACAACATAGTTTCCTGAGCTGTACTTACATATACAGTACATGAATGTTAGAATGTCAAATGTAGTTAGTAAAATAACCAATTTTCCATTTTCTAACAGACAGCATCTCACATTTTTGAACTCTTGCTAACTTCTCCTTAGTGCTGATCGTGTGGGCTCTTTGTGTTGGCTTCAAAAACTCTCCCTCTTTCACCCATGAAGCTCATGGCAAAGAGGGGAGCATGCAGAGAAGGGGAAGGACCAAAGATTGGCAGTTTTGTGTCTGGCAGTTTTGACCAAAGTGTCTGGAGGACAGAATCGGATAAGCCCTTTGCACAGCTGGCAGGATGCACGCTCAGATCCCTCTAACATGACTGCATGGCACATGGGAATAGGAGTGAATAGTGCTTGGAAATCATTGCAGAATGCCATTGTCTACACACAATAATTCTGTGTGTTTATCTGGAAATTATGGAACAGAAACAGCGTAAGAAAGGTTTCGTGTTCACCTGTAATTGTTAATGAGATACAATAGCCTGGAGATATTTTACTTTATGTCTTCCCATGGCCATAATTCAAGGTAACTTGCCAGCTTCTCATAAACTCAGGCTGTCTTTTTTTGGGCTTACTGCGATTTCCCGAATGGGATTTAGAGCCAGAAAATAAGGCACCACATATATATATGTCTGCATGTGTGTTTTCAGGTTGTGGCTATAAAAATGCTTTGCCTGCAACTGAAAAAGCTGAATAGGTGACGTAGCAAGGAGTTTTATTTTGATAGTGGGATGCCTCTGTCTGAACTATTTGTGATGTGACTTGGTTTAATCGCTCTCTGCCAAAGTCAGTGATTTTACGCCTTAATGTTATGTTATTGTAGATGTGGTCAGCTGGTAAAGTTTTGCAAAGTAAAAAGCTTCATTGAGCAATAATGAAAATCTTTTCTCTCTCTGTCTTCTCCTGGTGAGATCTTGTTTCTGCTCATATCTTCATTCATAAATTTCATTCATTTTCTCCTTGCCATTCTGTCAAACATCATTCACGCATTTCATTAATATGTGACATCAGTCATCTGTCTACCAATCTGATCTTTAAATATCTTTGTGATTGTGTCTTTTAGACTGGGTATTGGGCAAATCTCCACCATCCTGTCACCAGCACAATCACCCAACAGCCTTGCGACATTTAACCAAAGGGTTTTCATCCTCCACTCGCTCCAGTGTCATGAGGCCACAGGTGAATCCTCTCCTATCACGTCACTTTTGTTAAGACACTTTAATGTATTCAAACTGTCTTTTTAGTTCATATATATATATTGTTATTCATTATCAGTTGACTGATTTCAGGCAGACCGAGTAGTGCTGAAATCACTGGTTGCTATGCGCAGCATATGAAGCAAATCCTGTTTAAAAGATGCTAAACGGACCATCGGTTGTTTGGTTTATCCTGGCTCAGTTCCAGCAGTCTTAGTCAGTGTAAGCAGTGTGAAGTTGGCTTAGGTTACACTTGGAGAAACATGATTGGCTACTGTCCAACAAAAGATTTTAGACTGTCTGCATCAGAGTTGGGCTAATCATGTGCTAGACAATCCTGTTTCTACTGTGTTCATTTTTGCCAGACGACTTATATGGCCCTGAAATCTAAGTATGTGAGGGTTGCGAACTTAATTTGGATGCAATACAAATTCTTACAATTATGTCCTCACCATTTAAAGTTATAACCCCTAAGACCTTCCTGAAATGAAACCCAATTTTTGATACTATTTAGGGTTGCCATCTTTTCTGTAATAGCCTCTCAGTGTATATACATGTTATTATTACTTCTCTGTAGTCTTCACTGGTAGTGGCAGGGTCCAACATTCCCACATTGGATTTTAATTGTCTTCACATGCACAGGACATTAATTTGAAATGAGGCATGTATGTATTGTAGCTCGAGGTGGTCGGTATAGAGTCTATATATATAGACGATACAGAAAGTGCACTGGTATGAATTTGCCCTATGGTCTGGATTTTGATTATACCGTGCTGACCGGTAAAGCGCTCATAGATCTAAAGTGGCAATGACGTAACTACACCAGTGGAAGGTATCAATGAACTAAATCATGTGAAGTCTGCCAGAAAGAAAAGGAAAAAGATTTGTCGCAGGCTTCGTTGTAATCAGACAGGACCAGCGAATCGTTTAGAAAATGTGAGATCCAATCCTTTGTTTGGAAATGAAGAAATGGCTGATAGTGCTGCACACAAGGAGGAGTAGGTGGAGTTGGTATAAAAGACTGGTGTAACTTCCATTTAGTCAGACATAGTTCAGGTTTAAAAAGTCAGACGAGGAGAAAATGATGTATGACAGACTGTACCCTGATACATACCGTCACTGTCTGTGCCACTAACAATGAAAACCACTATATTGTATATAAAAATGTCGACCATAAGTTGTCTGAAAAATAGGCTTTGACTTTCATGAAAGTCTAAGGGTTATAAATTTTTTTAAAAAACCTATTGCAGACAATTTCTTTCAATAACAGCAATTTGAAAAAAACACAAGCATATTTTAATAATTTCTAATGTCTATTCATTCCCATGCTTGCCTATTCCCATGCCACAGTGCAATTTCAGGACTCTGTGTGTTGGCTGTAATTGTCCAAACAAAAGGGCTCGGTCTGGAGTCACATGCTTGATCAGCAGCGGTGATTTCAGCTGCCTGGCCCTCTGCCCTTCTGGCTAATGTAGTCCACCAACAAAAAAGGGAGGGAGAGTGGGGTGACTTCTCCACAGAGTACCCCACACAGAAGAGAATACACAAGGACAGCCCCTCACCAACCCTCCCACTCACTCACACAGGCAAACACACTTAGAGCTTGTTGCTCAGGATGGCACCTCATTAGAGTTGGCAGTCTAGGTGGAAGTTTTGGAGTTGCAAGACACGGAGTGACACACACATACACACCATTTCATTTGTGTTTCCCAATTGGCCGGGAAGGAAGTAATACTTGGAACGAAGCGGTCTGTTTCTGTCCTGGTCCCGCTTCTCTGGGAAACTCACCTCCCAGGCGACCAGCGTTGCCACGGCACTAATCCTGACGGACAAAAGATGGGAGTGCCACAGAGCACGATGCTGCCAGACGTTCTTATTGGTTGGCACGATCCCACGCGATGCTGTGATTGGCCAGTGCCATGTTTATATACAAATTGGAGCAGTCAGAGGTCACATCCATCGATCTTGGTGGTGACATGAAGGAAACCTGACCCCAAAACCTCAGAACTCCAAATGGATTTAATTCCTGTTTGATACGCACACATACAAGCACACACACACGCACACACAGACACACACACACAGAAACACAGCGGCTCTTTCTTAAGTCCAGTGGCCTGGGAGTGCAGAATTAAGTGAATACTGAGAGAGAGGGAGTGAAGTGACTAAATAATAGTGTCTGTGGCGTACAAAAGAACAGACAACAACAATACCAAGAATGCATTGAGGGCGCTGAGTTCAGTGGGTTGCACACCTAAACAAAAACACAGTCACAGAGGTTTGGATTAAGACTGGATAAATATTTTGATCCAGAAAAGGGCGTGTTGTGTAAACTAGTAATACCTTACAGGCTGAATCACTGCTGTTTCATTTGACCTGGGATGCCAACAATCTGTTCAAAAACAGCAGTTATCATTATCAATAGGTTTTATCTGATTTCCTCAAAAAAAAAAAGCTTATTCTTTTACTCTCCTCATTTACTTCTCTATATTATCTAAATCTGTTCAACACTTAACTCTGTTAGTTTAGATCAGACTAGAAATACACTGATAAATGGGCTTAGATAATATATCATATTAACTTATTGCCAATATACACTATGTGTATATCAATATATCATTCAACAAGAAATTCCAGTACAGAAATGCAAGATGAGATCATTTATAAACAGTGTCTCATTACATATTTTGTCCACCAGAGAGCACACTGATACTTTATTTTTCAACTCATTAATTAATATGCTGTCTTGTTTAATCCATACAAAAAACAGTGTAAGGTAAATTGTGATTTTATAGGGAATTATGTGCCATGCGTGGATTAGCTAAGACAAACCACAGACAGTGCTCAGTTGTTTCCAATTAATTAATAATAAACTTAATTTAATTGTTTTATTATTATTTTCAATTAGTTCAAATTTGGTCCTAGCACAACCTTAAGTCATTTTGTTGGTGCACAGCAAGTCTGCTAAACATATAAAAATGGGTAATTTTTCTACAGGCAAGCATACAATTCATATAGGACAGAATAATAGAATAGAATAAGTTTTCAAAAATAAATTAATGATGAATGAGTATTTACTTGGGTTTAAATGGAGCTTTCTGTTTTGGATTTAGTGGCTATTTTTCCTGTAATTTGAACCAAATTACATAGTTTGACATCTCCAGGAAACTTCTTGGAAATTGTTAGACAATGACAGAGTAGTTAAATAAAGCATTACCAAACAAATTTAAGGGATCCATGTTTTGTAATGAGAATGAAAGAGGTAGTTTGTATGTCAAGTCTGACTTAGGTGGTCAAGTGTGGAGCACTGCACTTTTGTGTAAAACCAAAGATTAACAATGTCAATATCTGAGTAAATTGTTTGAAAAAAAGAGATTACACAATCTGCTCCCAGTTTGCATGTAACTGGATCAAACTTCAGATGAGACTTTCACACACCCATTACCAGAGACCAAGAACCATGTGTGCCGAAACTGAGCCAGTTAATTTGTGGTGTGTTTAACATCAGGTCAACGTTTGGTGTGTGGTTTTGGAAAGCTGTATACTGTAGGTCTGGCTTCTGCTGCTTCCCAGGCTCCTGCAGCTCTAACATCCACATTACTCCTGCTCCACTAAGCTAGCAGAAGGCAGTCTCCAACGGTGAACCTACATTCAATGCACATTAAATAGACTCAACCAACAGACTGTATATCAGGTGTCTAATATCAAACTCTCATCTCTTTCCCAGCTCATCCTTAGAGCCACATGAGAATATCTGCAAGTTATTAGTGCCCTCGCATCCTGACCCCGCACAGCTTTCTCATGTGATTTTGTTGAGGTATGTCTTTTCAAATCAGTCTTCAAGTCTCTTTGCATGGAAGTCATGCAGTGTATGTTTATGTGAGTTAGATTTGTGTGTTAGATTTTCATCAAGAAACCAGGCTATTTTGTGAGTAATACTATCACTTCTAGCATACTGGAGACCATTTAACACTGAGAATAGTGTCTTTACTGCTTAATCTCTCTCCCTCTCTCACTCACACACACGCGTGCGCGTACACACACACACACACACACACACACAATGTAAAAATACTTGAGAAAGAGCAAACAACTGAGAGATTGTTTTGAAATATTTCATCTTTGTTCAACTGTAGGGGTAAAATACAGACAATAATCTTTGTGCAGTCGGATTTTACAGAATTTATATCGCTCCTTATATCAAGTATCATTTGTAAACGATCTTAAAGTGTATCACATGCTTGAGCCAGGAAGAACTAATTTGTTGTTGGGCCATTTAGAACCACTTCAGTAGCTGCTGCTCCTCCTGATTTTTCTTCTTCAGTTTAAGAACTATTGTGTGGCTCCATTAGGGTGCACTGGCTCACTCGTCCAATGGCCAAAACCGCTCTGTTCGCCACAGCTAATAACCTAGATGTATTGTTAGCTTAGCACTCCATTAGTCATATTTAACAACTGTTAGTCAGCACGCTAACAGCCCTTAAAATGACAACAGAGGTCTTTTTCAGCTAAGGCATGACCCTGGTGAGAAAGGAGAAAAGTCAGGAAAAAGAGGAAGCAAAAGGCAACAGAAAGGGAGACAATAGAAAAAGATCAGGTGAGGAGGTGGAGCTACTGGAGTTGTCGCCCAGTACACAGGCTCATACCAATGTCAGAATAAGTTAGAAATCCTCAATGCAACAATGTGCATTTGTCCTTTTTCACTGCTTTATGAATATTTCAGGGTTTAAGCTACCCTACTGCAGTTCAACAGCGCCCCCGAATGGCAAGAAGCACTCAGAACTGCACAATTGTTCTTGTCCTTTGTATATGAAAACAGCACATAGGATTGTTTAATATTGAAATGTATATCACCATATGTACAAAACTAAGACAGAGCTCCCCTTAACATACGCAACCTGAAGACATTTGATCTGTTTTACTTGGTGAAAAAACAACACAGTTACTACCAACCACCGAACACATGCTCATGTGTTCGGTGGTTGTTTGCTTTTAGTTCCTTGATAAAATGCACATTTAAAAATGCTTCAAAAACATAACTTTAAAGCACAATAATACAAATATACACCTGTTCAATATATAGACCTGTTCAAAACATTCATTAATGGTACAGCATCATTTTCGTACCTTAAACAGTAATGAAAATAACTAACCATTGCTCAACCATTTAACCAAGCTTTTGGTCGCAAAATTCCTGCAAATCTGATATAAATATTTGCTCTATTGTCTCATGAGTAAAGTCACAATATTAAGTTCTTGTTAGTACACAAAAAGACAGACCTCTCTTGATATGAAAGTGCCTAATAAACATTCGGCAATAAGTTATTCCCTTGGCATTGTCCTCTGGCATCAGAAAAGGCACTTTAGAGAATTTTGGAGAAAAACAGAAAGCTCTACTTGTCCATCTCTTTGGCATCAGTGATGCTGGCTTGATGATTTTGTTCTGGACATAGTTGCATAATTTGCTTCTGATAATTCACATGCAAAAAGTGGAATTTCTTACACATCATGGCTTAATTGAAATGGCAGGTTTTGGTTAAACATTCTAGGGTGAATTGGTCCTTATCAGAGAGGTCTCACATAGAAACAGACATGTTGCCGTGTTTTATGACAGACAAGACTGAGAGAGACGGCTTGGTAGGTTTCACATGGATGTGTGCGCTGTACTGATCAAGTGAGAGTAATGATCCAAATATCAAATAAATAACTATTTACCTTCATTCCTGTAGAAAGTAATTCAGATTTAACAAATTGTCCACTCGTCTTTCCAAAAGCCAAGAGGTAAGGAAGTTGGACCAGTGTGGGATGGCACAGTGTCGGAGCCTCATTTATAAAACAGTGCGTAGGAGCCATACTAAAAGTGTATGTTTGCAAAAAAGCCGAAAATGGCACACGCAAAAAATTAATCAGATTTATAAACCTGTGTGCATGCGTGCCTCCATGCAATTTCCATTTATAAATCACAATCAACTTGAAAATCTGTGCACTTTGACAAGCCTCATGCTCTTCCAAAAAAAAAACCCACAATTAACCATAAATGGTCAATGCAAATCCCTCATGAATATTGATATACATGTTGTTCCTGTGAAGAATTTAGGCAGGGTTACAAACAAAACAAAGTTTGAGAGGCTGATGCCTGCAGCAGCTGTTAATGCTACAAACAGGATTCCCAAGATTAAACAGACATGATCAGACATGGAGATAGGTGCCTTCAACGCTTTGTTGCACACTGTCAGAGTTTGGACCGAGCAAGCACAGAGACACTGGAGCTCACCTCTTCATATTTGTTAAGCATCTATAGGCCACAGATATATACGTAGCTCATGAAACCACATTTAAGTATCTAACACACACAATATTTAACTCAAAACTCTAACATATAAGTGTTTCTCTCATTGCCACAGTGGACTATGAATGCAGGTGGTGTTAGGTGAGGTGACTGGAGAAGGCAGAGTGTGTATGTGGCAACGACCACAGTCTTTCCAGTGTGCTCTGTGTACCTGACAGCATAGTCACACAGTCGTGTTCACTGCTGCGATTTTACTCACAAAAACTGAAATTGTACTTGTTGATACTGTATATGCACAGTATTAGAAAATAATATCAAAAACTATTGATGCTCTGTTCTGCAATTCTTTAATACTACTTGACATTATCTTGGATTTCTACTGCAAATGATGGTAATTTAATCAGTTAGCCTAGTTAACATGGTTGAGGTGAAAATGACACTTAATTCACACTTTATATTGGGGAAAGGCAGAAGCCAGACTTGAATCCAGCCACCTGCCACATTCTGGCATCATCCTCACAACTGAACTGCTGCTGTGGATCAACAACTGACCACGAGTGTCAGTAGCTAAGTTAGGCCTTGTCCTCTGCACTCCGGGGGAAGGGAATGTGATAGTAAGACGATGCTAATGAAATTTTGGGTGGAACTTAATTTGAGATTTGAGTTTGCTTTTACAAATGAAAGGTGATTATGTATAATGATGCTGATCATTTAATTTCTACAATCTGGCCTCAATTCACCACCTTAAGGTTTGCGTCGCCAGTTTCCCGTGTCTCCAAAAAGTTCGCACACATTGGTCAGAGTTTCCGTACAGGTGCGCACATTCTTCCGTCAAGTTTGTTTTTCTAAACTTTTGCTTGGGAAGTGGCATACGCCTCTTTCAAGCCCCATTTTGTGAGTACGCAACAGTTATAAATGAGGCCCCTGCACTTTAGAATGCATTGCACTTTCTTCTCTTGTACAGTCTGAAGATTTTCTCTCAATGCGACTGACAGAGCAGGACGGTAGGAGTGAAAGAGTACTCTTGACTTCAGTACTGAAGTCGTTGTGAAAGGAAAAAAATTATAATCAGGAGTTGAGGGAATCGTAGCTCCAAAGCTTTGACTCTGTGTTGAAATATACTGATTCAGCCATCTGACATGCTTTCCTCCACTGGGCTGGGGTTGCAGGCCAAGCTGCCCTCTGTGGAGCCATAAGACTGCTGAGGTTTAGACTCTTGTGTGGTGCTGACAGGTGATTTGGGATTGAGCACTCTGGGAAGATAGATCTGTAATTATACAATACAAAAGAGAGAGATGAGGGCTGAAAACAAAATGCTCCTTAGGGTGTTTCTCAATGTTCATTTTGTGTACTCTTTTATCCTCCCTGATGTGTTTGATGCAATATTGCATGTCATGGCCAAAGTATGATTTTGATACAAAAGAATGCTTACGATTAGGCAATAAAGCACCTGAAAATTTACTAGGCAAACAAGGATGCATCAGACATGAACTTGGCCTGCAAGAATGATTGGGAAGTTCCAAAGTTCAATGCATGCAACAGTGTATTATGATCAGCCAGGACTTAAGCATATCGATGAGAAAACACTGAACTGGTTCTTTGTCAATGAATAACATAACAAAAGGATGACAAGCAGCGTAAATTAATATAGGGAAAATTTAAACCCTAAGATCTAAGTACGTCTGATCTTGGTTCATGCTATGGAATTTGTTAGTACAGTACAGTACCTTGGTGTTTTCTTCTACGTCATTTTCTTTGTCCTCATCCTCCTCTTTCACCTGCAAAAAAAATATGAGAGCTCAGTGTGAGGGATGGAAAAAATTTGTCTGACATATACAAGCAGAAGCAAAAACACTCACCGCATAGTTGTGTGGGCTGAGGTATTTGAAGTGGCCGAAGCAGGTGGCGCTGATGCAGATGAAGACAGTGATACACAGAACCACCAGGGTGAAAAGAGACGTGGAGGTCATGAAACCTGAAACACCACACAGGCAGCCACACAGAAAGTTTAAATAGTGGCATGGAAATTTCTCTTATGGAGCTGCATGTAGGCAAATGCCTACACATGATCACACAGTAATTATATACTGTTTGTCGAGTTTGCCCGTTGTTTACTTTGAGATACTACCAGCACATGAGCTCACTTTAAAAACTAGACCATCTGACAGATGTTAAATTACGTGTTAAATTTGGTACATATATATATATAGATGTATATACACAGTATATAAAGTATATATGTTGAAAAAAACTGTCATTTTTAGTAACAGGCTGTAATCCTAACACATGCATGTAAAATTGTGTATGTCCAGAAATGCTCATTCTGCCAAAAACATGTGGCTAAGCACTTGTGGTTAATTCACATCAATGAATCTCAGGTGATTTTGCTAATGTAACCTTTTTCCGGTTTCTTACCTGTTCTGAGGACAGAAAAGAAGTAAAGCCATATGAGGCAGATGATGGGCGCGGCCAGAGCTTGATTGACAGCTCCCAGGTGGACCTGGCGATCAATGCGGGCAGGCAGGTAGGCAAAGTACATGTTGTGTTTGTCCACTAGGTGCTTCAGCAGCATGTAGAGGAGACCTGATGGAGTCAGACACACACAGTGCAGCCATTAGGAACAACACCATGGAAGCCACTGGACATACTGTATGTTGTATGTATGAAAGTGACATTGAGGTCTCTGGCAAAGTCTGACAAACTCAAACTCTGAGTGGAGTAATTAAGAGAATGGCAAATAGATCTACTAATGATAAACCTTACATGAGGGAATGTGTTGTGTGTGTGTACAGCACAACTAACTACTCACCAAAAGGCACAATCATAGGACAAACGATGCTGTAAGCCATAATGACAGTGAACACACAGAGGGTCCAGCCATACATGGCTCCATATTCAAATTCGTAGGCCTGGTTCTGTAAGCACAAGTAGAGTTACTTATAAATGTTGAAATGAGGCTGAGATTAAAGAAATCAACAAATAAAATATTACATTATACTTGTTTGACTTTTCATTGACTTGAGTTTACAGGAAAAGGCAACGCTGCATAAATCTGTTTAGTTTAGTAAATGGATCATTCTTTGGCCAAAGCACTTGATATGTTTCTATTACACATTGTCCAGCTGAAGCATATTCAGAAAATGGTAGCCATTTATAATACAATAAGTTCTAAAGTAATATATTGATACTGGTAAAGTAAACAGTATCAAAAACTACAAATTCTCCTTTTTTTTTCTTTTTTAAAGTATATTTTGGGTTTTTTTTTATGCCTTTATTTAACAGTACAGTAGAAAGAGACAGGAAATGGGGAAACAGAGAGAGGGGGAATGACATGCAGTGCGGGACTCGAGCCGGGGCCAACTGCAGCGAGGACTGTAGCTTCTACACATGGGGCGCCTGCTCAACCCACTGCGCCACTCAACACCCCCCAAAAAAAGAACTACAAATTCTTAAGTTTATTGTGTCCAAAACATATTTTTTTCTCTATTTTCACTCAGACAGCAGAACCCTGGCCCCTGGTGTGACATTGCTTTAATGGACAATACCATAACAAACCTGTTTGACATATTTCCTTTCAGCAGCAGAGCGTGCAAATGCCATACGAATGGTGTAAAGTAGTAACCCTGGCAACCGCAGCAACTCCATGCCAGAGCCCACCAGGCCTGCTGCGATCACATAGTTGACAAAAAATGCCCCTTGGTCAGGTAAAAACACACACCTGTTGTAAAGAAGGAAAGGGAAACAAAAAGATAAATGAAAAGAGTCAAATAAAGTCAAACCAGTGAGGACAAAACATTAAAGAAAATGTGAAATTTAAAAAAAATAAAATGAATCTATCCCCAAATTATAAAAAATATCAGGCCTCATGCAAGGACATTTTCTTTTCTCGTGTTTCCCACACATTTTCCTGGGCATGTCAGGTTCAACAAAAACTGGAAACTTTATAAAAACAGTTGAAATGACAACCAAACTTTGAAGTAAAAACCAGATTCAAAACCTGACTGCAACAGCAGTGAGTGAAACATTGCAACTGTATGGTTATTTATCTGTAAAAATGGCATATAATTTAAATTGATCTCTATGATGTACTAAAACTTTAATTCATTTGTACATTTTTGATTAGAATAAAATAAAAACAAAAAAAAAACCAAGGGGCAGAAAAGAGGGAATACTTACTCAAACCGCAGTTTCCCACCTGTGAGAAACTCTTTATCAAACAGCCAACGGAAAAACACTGCGAGACTGAAAAAAGAAAAAAGATCCTTCTTCAATCCAACTATACAAAAATACAACAATTAGCCTGAGCTAATATCCTCAACCACTAACTGACATGTCATTTGAGTAGTTGACAAATATGTACTTGTATATTATAAATGCTTTTTTTTGTATTTTTGAAGATAAAATACATACACTATATTTGTGTAGTGTGAAAAATGTAAGGGGTCACTAACTTTGTCAGTTAATTTTCTCTAAACTGAACCATAATGTGTCCATAAAAATTTTGAGAAAAAAATCTTAATCTTATCTTAAATAATATACAAATAGCAAGATTCATATAGTGTTATTTATTTAATATGAAAATATTAATAACACTATTTTCCCAATGTGCAAGTCAAACTTTGCTGTTATCTTTTCAGAAATATTGAAAATTATGACAATTTAAGTGATGATTATATCTCCCCTAATGTTCAATACTCAACTGTGCTTTAAGATATTTTGAGATAAACATTTGCATAATTTTCCATAATTATGTGGTTTTAACACACAGTTTTTAATTAAAAAATATACATTTGGGATGTCACACCAAAGGACCCAACACTTTTAAGTATTTGAATTAGTCTGAGACAAAAACCATGTACACATGTCATGAACTACACAATTGGCTTCAGTAACATGACCTTAAATGGATTCTTCAAATAAAGTTGTCTGTGGATTTAAAATCAGGATATGGTGTCACAACAGAGCCCATGACAAAATGTTTCAAGACCCTATGCTTTTAGAAATGTGTGGGTGAAATAAATGAATGCCAAAATACACTTGTAAAATAATGCTGTTGTAAAACTTTTATGCAAATAATTTATTTTTAATTTAAAAAGAATATATTTATTGAACCATGCTAGACACAGTCACACCATGTGTCACACCATAGGACAATTTTGAGATTTGGCTGAAATTTAAAAAAAAAAAATCTAAAAACAAATCAGTTTTTATAACAAGTCCATGTAAAATAAAGAACTGTTTAACATTTCACTACATTTTAATTATTATATTACTATTTATATTTATTTTTATATTGTGTGAAAAAATGACATTTCATGTCAACAACCCATTTGGCATTTTACTGTAGATACATACTGTATGTGTCACAACTGCTATTCACATCTTGCGCCTCCTCATTTTTTAAGTGTGTAAGTTCCCCATTTATTGCTGCATTTAACATATACTGATTGCTAAACTATTTATTATTCCTACAGATGCAAAATTAACCTGCATGCTGGGAACTGTTGGTTATCCCAATTTATGGTAACACAAATTACCTGGTAAGTCCAAGTGAGGGGAGGATAAGCACCATGAAGAGCAGGAAGAAGTACAGTTTCCGCATCATGCTCAGCTGCTCACTGGACCTGAAACACAGAGGACACTGCATCAAAATATTTTCCTCAGTTAACAGGAACCAATCACTGCATTGTGTGTGTGTGTGTGTGTGTGTGTGTGTGTGTGTGTGTGTGTGTGTGTGTCTGTGTGTGTGTGTGTGTGTCTGTGTGAGAGAGAGAGAGAGATACCTGCTCCAGTGTGCTTCTCCTAGTGTAGAATAGTAGACTATGGTGGGCAGCAATGCGGAGAAGCTCCACAGCAGGAGAGTGGGGAAGAACTGACTGATAATGGGGCTCTGAGGTGAAAAGCAAATCAAACTGTTGATTCATAGTTTTGAAAGCAAACTTGTGACAAATATATATGTCTGCATGTGTCTCACATTGAGATACTGGATGGGCTTAGTCACGTTGATCTTGTCGATGGTGCTGATAATGATGGTGGGAGTCGTGAGGAAGGTGAGCAGGAAGAAAAGGAGGAAGTTGAGCATCACGTAGCGCATGAACCAGGAAAAACCCCGCACTGAGAGATTTTCCCTGTAGGACAGGGAAAATAGGAAAAACAGAAGCAACAGAAGGGCAGTTACACACAAAGAGGCAACACAAAGTGGAGAAAACAGAAGAGTGCAGCTTATTCTTATTCTTCCTCCTACTCCTTATCATGAGGTAGCTAAATCAACATGTTTAAAATGTTTTTAATAATGGTATTTTGCTAAAGATTTATCAGTTCACTGATGACATTGTCCACAGTAACCTATGGTGAATAAGCAGGTTATAATGAATTCTCAAGGCGACTAAGCGGGTTTACACTGGAGTGGGACAAATAATCGATTTCACTACATATTGAAATATCATCTTTGAAATATCTCATCGATACTTCATATGGTTGAAATTAGTGTCACAGGGATGTTTTCATGGTACCAATATGGCCACAATATCATAAATGTGAGTAAGATCACATATGAAATCATTCAACTGGTGTTCAATATAATGTAATGTGCTCCACTATTATGCATTACATCATGCAAAAAAGCTAAAATCAAAAACTAATCATAGTCATTTGATCTGCATGGAGCACATACTGTGTGAAGGGTTGGTGTCTCAGACCTTACCAGTACACATTTTTGGGATGGGGTGCAAAGCTGACCCTCCACTGGTTCACTTTCAGAGTTCCACTATTGGATGAAGGTTGGCGCTCATTCGCACAGCAGCAGCATGTGCCGCCACATTCAAGGGCATTGAAGTCTTTCATAATGCTGAGGTGAGTAAATGACAGCTGTTTGAGATACACATTAACTAGTTTTCCAGCAAAAAGTCATGTGGTGACAGTAGAACTGAGAGAAAACTGTCCCGATCAAGTCAGAGGACAAGCATCATCAGCTCACATAATACTGCTGCTTCCAGGCTGTGAAACAACATGTCAGAACACAATGGCACATGCTGTTTGCCAAACAATCACTTCTTGTCATCACAGCGATGTTACTGTCACTGACCACAGCATGTTGCTCCATTTACAAAAAAGAAACATATTTTGAAAAGTGCAAACAGTAGGAAAGAATGTCCAAACAAATAACTATTGGATTTGGATCAATGCCTCTCTGATACAATAACAACTAAAATTATTTCACAGAGGTAGTACTGGTTGCATTAGTGTTGGACTGGATTGTTTTGTCATGTCTCAGATGTTTCATTACAACAGTATCATCCATATTATTTCAGATGATATTGTTGTTTCCTCCACCTGTAAATACAGACGCAAGTACTGACAAAAAGCTACTCACAACTTGGCCATAGCCTCAGTCTGCAAGGTCACATAGGCAATCCCCAGGGGGCGCTGTGGCACCAGGTCTACCTGCTTCCTCACCTCTCCCAGCAGGTCTTTTTCCTTAGTGGTGTAATACTCTATGGCATCAACCTGAAGAACGCACACAGACACACACGGATTGAATGCTTTACTTTTTTTTTTTTTTTTAAACCTTGTTGTAAAATAGTTCACATGCTTTCTAACTGTGCCTGTAAATGAATAGCACTGATACAAGCTTTTCATTTCATCACAAGATTTATACTTTGCTGCTATTAAAATCTGTATTTAGTCCAATGTACTTTTGCTATAAATCATTACATTAAAGAAAAAATAAATAAATAAAAGCATTCAGATACCACTGCAGAACTGTGCTATCATCTGGTACATCTTACCTTCTCAGAGTTAGTGCAGCAACAAAGGTGCCCACACAAACGGGGGTTAATCAACTCGCGTTCTCCTGTTTTCTCTAAGACACGCTCGTAGTAGCACAGGTTTTTTCCAGCTCGCATTCTGGAGTGAAAAAACAAACACATACAACTTAGTTTAACTTAGTAAAAATAAGAGCCTCAACATTTTAAACAGATACTTCTAAATCTGGAATATGCTTTACACACTGTTGCTTGCAGCCACTTTCCTCTGCAGACATGGATACAAAATATAACATAATTTAAATATTGACCAGTAAGAGTGAGACTGAAACATAATGTTGTGCCATAAAACTTAAACAATGAGCTTTACGAGGCTAAAAAGCTCAGTAGAGTTTCTGGGTTAGGTGACAATTCTCTCTGCAAGTGACCATTTTCACACGACACAGATAATAGATTCACTGTCAATATTGACAGTATTCATGAAGTTTAAAGGAAGCTCAATTGTGTAGCACAAACCAAAAACTACATGCATAGCATAGCATGTACTCACTGACACAGGGGGCAAGAATCACATGATTTTTATGTACAGTTAGTTCTGATTTCTTACCTTTCCTTATCAAGGTGCATGAGCTTGGCCACGTCATAGCCTAGGGTCACAGCACACACTCGACAGGTAGGATACGCCTCTCTATAAAAAGCAATACTGGCATTGAGGACTGGAACAGATAGCTGCTATTTATGGTGATGTGTGAGAACAATGCATCAAAACTAAGAGTCAACTTTACACAAGACAAACAGTGGATGTAACAGTTCAGTGCACTCACGTGAAATGTGTCATTACAGCTTCTTCTGTTGCTGTTTTAGGAACTGAACACACAAACAAGGTGTTTCTGGTCTACAAAGTGAAAGCCAGAGTGACAGATCAGGCACCATCACAGGTAAGCGATTCACCACACTTCATAATGCATTTAACCCCTCACAGACAGGTGCAATTCAATATAAGATAAAAAAGAAAAAGTCAAACAAGAGGTAAGAACTCAGTTTAAGTTTATGCATCGGTGACAATCCAGACCAAGTGTGGATCATCAGAACATTATATAAAATAACATCCAATCTTGTTAGTCTAGTCTTACGTAGTCAAAGACTCACTGTCTCTCTGCGCATGCCTTTCATTTGTGATGTGTGATGTCGCAGCAGGGCAACTGTCAGGGCCAGGTAGAGAACTGCAAACACTGTGTGCAGCCATAACAGGTTGTTTCTAGAGGCAAAAATGACAGACGCCAAGAAACATTTTGATATGTCTAAACCACAAAGCTCCTCTGCAATACAAACGTTTCCTTATATATCCTTATAAATGTTTTATTTCATACCCCTTTTGAAGATTCCCAATAGTTGTCCTTCCAAAATTCCTGGGATCTGTACCTAAAAGAAACAAACAGCATTTTTTTTTTTTTTTTTTATAAAATGTAAGTCGAGACAAGAACATGAACAGAAGAAGATCAAATTTATAAGCAACGCTAAGCCACGGTTCAGTCAAAATCACCTGCAGAAGAAATATGCAATTTAGAGATGAGTCACTGATTATGAAGTGGATAGTGCAGCTCCTTGGTTTTGATTGCATGATTCACATTTGAAGGCACCATAAAATACACACCTGACCCATAATCAGTGCATAAAATACCCTTAAAAATATGTAAAGGAACTGTACTATCAGCTATTAACAGACACTGGCTGTTATTTTTATTGTACACTTGTGTAATGTTGGACTGTAATCAGAGACAGAGAGTGATGTCAAACCCACCCAGCAGGTCTCCGCTCAGGTTGACAGGCAGTATGATTGACAAGGAGGTGACAGTTATGACCAACAGTAAGACGATCAGATGACGCTGAAAGGACAGGTAGTGAACAGCATCCATGCCACATCTGGCTTTCATTTTTTCCTCACTGAAACAAACACACACACGCATGCACACAAACACAATGATTTGAAGAAACCAACACATGGCTTGTGCAGCATGATAAAAATAGATATGGATGAGAAACAATGACCAGCAAAAGAGAAAACAAACCACAGTCACTCACTCCATTCTGAGGATGTAAGGCAGCCAAGAGCAGAATCCCTAAAGAGAAAGGGAAATTTTGATTAAACTAACATACAATAAATATATTTGGTATGTTTGGTTTCTTCATGTTGAGACTTAAATATATTTATACAGTGGGATATCATTGTCAGTGATCTTAAATCCAGCAAGGTGTGGGAAAAAATGATAACTAAAGTGCATTCAACTGAAATAATCTTTAATAGCAGTGTTGACTTGTCATCTCGATCAGTCTTTCATGCTTCATGAATATTGATTTAGGTGCTGGAACTAACAACAGAGATTTTCTTTTTCATACCTGTTCATACTCCAAGTCATCAACGCTGGACATAAAGGATGACATGCGTCCATAGCGACGGTGTGTTGACTCAGTGAACCTGAAACACAAAGTTCAGTGTCAAGGATGAAATCAAACTGACAGAAATGTCACCTTGATGATTCAATTCACGATTACGCTTAGTAAACAATACTTATTCTAACCAGTATGTCCACAACACCTAGCCCAAGCCTGAGATCATGACACCATGGCTGTAAAAAGTATTGTCGGGTTGTGAACTGACCCTTCGTTGTCTGCGACCAGTGCTAGACGCCCGTAGTCCCAAAACTTCTTCCTGATAATAGAGAAGAGGGTCAGCAACACCTGTGGTGGAAGGAGAAGTCATTATAGATCATTATTGCCAAGTAGAAAGAACTTTCTTGTGCTATTTGTATACTTGAAGAGATATTTATTTGGAAGAGAAAAGAAAATGTTAAGTATTTTCAGCCTTTGAAAACAAGACAGTGCAGATAAGTAGGGTCACAAGACTTTAACTCCACATTAACTTGATCAGAATCAGATAGGAAGCAAACAGATAAAAATAGAAAGAAAGAGACAAATACCAGAAAGACAGAGAAATCGAGCAGTAGCACAACTGGCACGCCTCCAAAGTTGTCTGCATTGAGTACAGTGCTCTGTGAGGCGCTGAAACAGGTACTGTTGTCCAGGAAGCCAGAGGGAGAGGTGCCATTTGACCCCAGCCACCACAGGGAAGACATCACTGGAGTGGAACCAGCAGTTTGTCTGCAGACATTGACAGTAGTATATGTTAAGAAATGACTGCCGAGAACCAAACAGTGAAAAACAGTATTCCCAAAAAATAGTAGGGCTAGTAACAATTATTTTCATTATCAGTTAAACTGTTGATTATTTTTCTTGTTCCATTAATTGTTTAGGTGATAAAATGCCTAAAAAGGTCACATTTTCCAGGAGTCCGAGGTGACATATTCAAATTGCTTGATTTGTACAAACATTGGGGAATAAAAGTAAAATATAATTATTTTTTTTAAATGTTATAAGAAAAATAAGAAAATCTTTACACTTGAAAGGCTGGAACCTGCAAATATTTGACATTTTTTCTCAACAAATGACTTCAACATTGGTGCTGATTATTTTTTGCCCTAAAAATTATATAATATTGGGATTTTTTAATTTATTGCCACACTGAAAATAAGAGGAAACACAGAGGGACACTGTCTCTGCAGGAGAAACATAAAGGCAATATAAGGCATTGCCTGCATCAGCACTTTCCCAGAGCTCAGTATAACATCTGTAAATGCCTTGTTTTGTATGACTTACAGTCAAAAACCTGAAGACATTGAATTTATAATGACATAAAATAGAGAAAAACCTGCAAATTCTCACATTTGATAACCTGTCATCTGCAAATATTTGAGGTTTTTGCTTGAGAAATTACTTAAACAATTAATCGATTATCAAAATATTGTGTCAGTCAACTAATTAATTAATCAGTTAATCATCAGCTCCCCACAGCAGGCTCCTTGACCTACCAGGGGCACAATATGCCACTGGAGAACCAAGAGGCAGCTGCTTTTCATCACAACTGCTGAGCAGCTTTTTAGGTGCTAATGTCTTTTCTATAACTACAGACTGAATTTTTGCATATAGCGCCATATCATAACAGGAGTTATCTCAGGGCACTGTTCATATGGAGCAGGTCTAGACTTTCCAACATTTTTAGAGGCCTAAAAATTCAAACCAGCAAGGAGGTAGTGATAAAAGTGTTGTCTTTGGGTGCAGTGAAAGCCTAGATGCTGATTCAATACAGTATTCAGACGTTTTACTTCATTAAAAGTAACATTACAGTGTAGAAATACTCTGCTATAAATAAACTTCCTGCATTCAAAATGTTATGTAAGTAAAGCTTTGTTAAGTATACTCAGCAAAATATACAGTACTTTTGCTCAGTAATGTAGGCTACAGTAAATCATTGGACTTTATTCTAAATGTAGCATGAAACAGAAGTACTCAAGTAAAGTAAAGGTACCTCAAAGAAGTACTTAATTACAGTACATGAGTAAATGTACTTAGTTACATTCCACCACTGCTTGCTCCGTACATTAGTGTTTTCTGAAAGCATATTTACGCCTTAGTTTTTTTAAATTTTTCTAAGACTGAACGCAGAATCAAGGGACTTTCTCGTCCCTGAAGCGTGACCGGGACTACGCAATAATAAAACACCAGTTTGTGACTGTGTTGTTTCAGCACTGGAGTCCATGTCTAATCCCACTCGTCACAAGTCGTGAACAGAGCCCTCGCGCCCCACCTTTCCAGAAATAGATGGACCAAGCTCACGGAGTCACGAGGACGCAGTTATAAGTTATAAAGTATGATATAACCGCTTACTTTTTTCTTTTAACCCTGACATTAAACTTAACGAGTAACAAAAATGACAATAGAGCTTAAAGATAAAGCAATGTCTCTACTATTAGTTTGACTGCAGGTATTTCTGTCAGAGTGACACCTCTTCGCTCTCTAACAGCTGTTCGTTATTTTGAGGCTGAACAGTGACAAGCAAGTAGTGTTATAATAGTTACCTCACCAAACTGAAAGTAAAGCAAACGCGTATTAAGTTAAATTGAACCGGTTAATAAAACAACACTTACGTGAAAGCTACGCTCTACTTAAGTTATAGATTTGCTAATGCTAATGATTTTTGCTTAACTACCCCAACGGCTTCAAGTAAGAAAGGATATGTCAACGTCAACATCCGCTGATACAACTTGATTAACTTGACTGAAAAGCACATAACTCACATTACAAGGTAGCTTGCGTAGGTGTGTGGCATATAAGCATTCCTACCTGTAAGTCTGTCTTTTTTTACGCTCACGGGAAGGAAACTTTCTTTTTACTGTAAATACCAATAGAGCCCGTCTGTGTCCCTTCCCCTTTATGTTCCGCGTATGCGCAGACGCTCTCGTGCTCAGTGTTCCACTCGCGTTGAGAAACGGCACGAGCTGGTGACGAGTCCTGGGGACTTTCTACACATGTATGAGTTGGGCGCAAATGTAATAATTTCCTTCTGCTGGGAATAAAACGAGGAGGGGGGAAATACTCACAACTGGGTGTAGCACAATCGCAGAAGTGGAAGCAGTGGCATAGTAGTAAAGGGAAAGTGGAACTAAGCAGCCAGGACCCCAACACTGGGGGAGGTCCTGTAAAAACTTCAAAAAAAAGTTGGATATTTTGGGCAATTTGAAAATTTGCGTCAATAGCACTATAAGTAAATTATAAGTGCTGGCTGAAAAAATAGTTTGACAGTAGTATTATTAGTGGTAATGGTATGCCAAGTGTTATATCTAACTTAATTAACAACAAAGTGAAACTGTAACTTCCAGGTTCTGTTCCAGAAGTAAGAAAACCTCATTCAAAACCACACTGACATGTGTAACTACACTAATAACTAAACAGACAACAGAGCCTTTCTCAACAGAGCTAGAGTAAGATGGAGTTCTATCCTTGTCGTATGCTGATGGTATAATTAAGAACTAAAAAACCCTGATGTAAATAATTTAATGTAAAACCTGTGTGAACGCTTCACACAGTAATTACAATATGTTGAAGAGAGGGCTGTAATATACTAATATAAGAATTGCAGCTCAAACTGCTTTTCAACAAAGAAATGACATGCACCAAAGGCTTCACATGAAAAAACATTAATGTAAAATCAGATTAAAAAAATGAATTGAATACTAATTCCATTGAAAAAATAAAGCTTTCAAATAAATTAAGTGGAGTACAAGGTCTAAAATTTCCCTCTGACATATTAAGTATTAAGTAGCATGGATGGGAAATACCCAGATAATTGACAAGTATCTCAAAATTGTACTTGCTGCACTATTCTGTAACAGAATATCCTTGTGTTTTGCTGGAGCAAGAAAGTAATAGAAACAAGGAGACAAGAAAATAGAAGAGAAAAGGAAATAGATTTTAGCAGGATATAGTACATTCAACAAATTATGTTTTTATCAATTTAATTACGGTTTATCACACATAGGGGCAGAAAGTTTCTTTACTTCCTTGAACTCTTCAAGATTTGTTTTTAATCCTCTAAGAGGAAACAGGTGTTGTATCCTCCTCCATAGTTTCAGTTGAATGAGATGCTTCACTGTAAAACCTAGGAACTAAGTGGGATTAATGAATCTTTTATAATTACCCCTTTGTAACTACATGCTTCTTTTTTTTATTTAAACCCTAAGTTATTCTAAAATTCTAAAAGTTTAGACAATTTCAGAACTTTTACAGAAGTTATATAGAATTATAGTTATACAGAACTTTACTTGAATTGATTGGACATAGTTTAGAAAAGCACACACAAAATCCAAGCCATGAAATCCAAGGAACTCTCTGTATACTTCTGCTACAAAATTTTGGTTAAGAGGCATAGATCGGGGCAAGGGTATAAAGGACTCTTCCTAGAGTCGGCCATCTGAACAAACTGAGTAACCAGGCAAGCCAAGAACCATCAAATAGGCCTCTATGTTGTAGTGGCTAGACAGAAGCCATTTTGAGTAAAAGGCACATGACAGCCTGCTTAGTGTTTGCCAAATGGCATTTAAAGGACTCTGAGAGTATGAGGAAAAAGATTCTCTACTCTGATGAGACAAAAATGGGCAGAACAATAAACACAGTCTCTGGCAAACACCAGGAAATGCTCAACACTTGTCTAATGCCATGCCTATGGTGAAGCATGGTAGTGGCAGTGCCATGCTATACGGGCTTCTCAGCGGCGGGGAATGGTCAGAATTGAGGCATGGATGAATGCAGCGGGGAGATCTGTCCAGAACAATGGGATAAACTTCCAAAATCCAGATGTGCAAAGCTTTGCAAGGGTTTTGCTAAATTATTTTGTAACATAATACCTTTGTGTTTTGTTGGGGCATTAAAGTCATAGGAACTACTTCAACACAGACATGGAAATACATTTAGGCTCAGTATAGTATATTCAACAAATTAAAATTCCCCCCCAAAAAGTTTTAATGTGTTTCCATCTGTTGAATAGTGGTGACACATAAGCATAAGCCTAATCAGAAAGAAGGCATCATTTTCTACATTCCACATGCATTACTTCACCTAATAAAAGAGGCTGGGAATATGATAAGTGGCTTCTCAAATTCAAGACATTCAGTGACACCTCTGTCTTCTTCGGACACACCTCAGAGACAAACACTGAGATATACACAAGGGATATTTGAGAGGAGATTGTGGAAATCTGAGATACTTTGAAGAAGATTTGCGCTAACCAAAAGAACACAGGAAGGAGATGAGACATTTCCTGAGTTTCTTTTCCTTAGTTTTACTAAACCATGTTTTTAGCGCAACCGGTTTCGATTCTGCCACAGCTCCAGGTGACATTATTATTGGGGGATTGTTTCCCATACATGAAAGTGTTAATGTCACCACGAGAGAGGATGGCACTGAAAGCAGGATTTGTAACAGGTATGTTCTTAACCCTGATGTGTGAGGTAATGTAGTTTACTCTGTAGCATACTGAGCAGTAACTTTTTGAACTTGTGTGTCAAAGCATTTTTATACGTAATTTCTGTGTTTGGGTCCCACAGGTTCAACATAGCTCGGCTGGTCCAGTCTCTGATTATGGTGCAGGCGGTGGAGGATGTAAATAGGAGGCATGAGTTGGGGAATCTCACCCTGGGATATTATATACTGGATTCCTGCAGTGATGTTACCACTGCCCTGATGAACACCCAGTCCTTCATGAAGAGAAATGGTAAGTACTTATGTAACACATTGATTTAGGAATCTGTCATGATAGACATCCATCAGTAACTGGACAAAAAATACACTTTTGGGATCAGTGGGATACGTAGAACATAAACTGTGAAAGAGATTTTATAACTACAAAAGGAGAATTTTCATAAAAAAAAAAAAAAAATGGACAATAGGATGAAATAGATTTTTTTGGGGGGGAGGCTAATTTCTTGCTTAGAATGTAAAGTATCACTTGTAAATGCATTTACTTCTCTTTTATTTCTCTGTTGACTTGACTATGTTTATGAAGTTATTTTTATTCTCTGCTACTCAGATGATGATTCTAGTAATTCTAAAGTCATAACCCAAAGAATTTCTTATAATATTTTATAATATAATATATAATATAATTACCTAGATGGAACAGAGCAGACCCAACCACCTGTTTTGGCCGTTGTCGGTGATTACTACTCGGAGATATCTATAGCGGTTACAAGGCATCTTCACCTGGAGTACATCCCACAGGTATGACTGAGCTCAGAGACTAACCCTTGATTTAAGTAAAGTTGCTGAATCACAGTTGACAGATTTTGCATTCACAAACCTCAGAGCTAAGATTTAAACTGCAGAAAATTCTCACCAGAAAATCTAAAATTGGCTCGGCTCAGGAATACTAAAGGAATAGTTTAACGTTTGGGGAAATAAACTTACTCACTTTCTTGACAAGAGTTAGATGAGAACATCAATGAGAACATCAATATCAAGCTCATACCAACAGCTGGACTGGAAACAGGGGGAAACAGTTAGCCCAAAAAGTGTAAAGTGTCTTTATACTTCAGTTTTTGAGCAGATAAAACAAAGATATAAAGCGTTAATCAATGAGCTTTAGAGGTGCTGGTAGGTGGATTTGGTGAGCTTTACACAGAGCCAGACCAGCTCTTTCCCCTTGCTTGCTCTAGCTTCATATTTATCATACAGAGTGGCATTAATTTTCTCATCTAACTCTGAGCCGGAAAGCAAATACTGTACGTGCATATTTCCAAAAGAGTCAAACTAGTACTTTCTTAAGATATCACGTATATGAATGCAAACAACATTTGTTTAAGTTGCTGCGTATATACAGAATAAATAGTGTAACTGTATCTATATGACTGATGTTTTGTAATATTTCCACAGATAAGTTATGGTGCAACCTCTGGTGTCCTGAGTGATAAAGCGCGTTTTCCAAGCTTTATGAGGACAGTACCAGAGGACGATCACCAAGCGCAGGCCATCGTTGAGATTCTACAGAATCATAACTGGACCTGGGTCGGTGTAGTGACAACTGATAGTGACTACGGGCGCTACATAGTTGAACACCTCCAGAAACATGCAGCCAACAAAAACATCTGCTTTGCCTTTACCTCTATTATTCCAGATGATCTGGGTCACAAAAGACTCAACAAAAGCATCAGTGCTACAGTCCAGAGAATTACTGAGAATAAAAATGTCTCGGTCATTGTGTCCTTCGCCAGACCTCACCACATGATGTATATTTTTGAGCATCTTCTCAAGGTTCCTGAAGGCAGAGGGAAAGTTTGGGTGGCCAGTGACATTTGGTCAGAAACCGCTGATGTAGTGAAAAACCATAATCTGAGTGACATAGGAACAATATTTGGGACAACTCTTAAGTCTGGAAACTCAACCAGGTTGAAGCATTATCTCGGTAATCTTGATGTAAACCCACAGCACCACAAGAACAATACATTCTTGTATAAATTTCTAAAGGAACAAGAACAAAAAAATAAGACATGGAAAGCTGAACTGAACACCAGTTCCCCACGGGGAGAAGTGGGTACGAAACTCGACCACCCTGTCAGACTGGAGCACAGTGAGAATCCCAATGCCACAGCCACTGATGTATTAATGAAGAAGATATATCCATATGCTGTATTCAGCGTTGAGTTGGCAGTTAGAGCGATTGCTCAGGCTGTTGCAGACCTCTGCGTCAACCGGGACTGTAAAACTAACGAGAGATTAGATCCCGTGGAGGTAAACACACACACACACACACACACACACAAATAAATATGCATGATAACCCCTAAGACTAAATGTGAAATAAAATGACATATAATGCCTCAAAGAAAATGAAATTCTCTTTCAGCGTCATCACAAACTCACTGTTTTCAACACTTTCCACTTTCAGCTTCGAGAAGCCTTAAGAAAAGCAACTTTCCTCATGCATGGTAAAAACTACTCATTCGACAGCAAGGGCGACCTCAACTCAGGATATGATATCATCCTGTGGAGGCAGACTTCACCAACCTTTGTTGATGTGCACTACGTTGTCGCTCATTACAGTATAGAAAATGAGAGCCTGACTTTCGTCTCACAGAAAGCATTTGAAGATGTCAATAATGTCACAGTAAGGATTTGCCTTCCTCTGTTGAGTTAGTTGACTCTTTTAACATTTATATATCACTCTTTTATTCCTATTCTATGTACCCGCATTAGCGACAGTCCATGTTAGCAGTGGCCCAGACTTAAATATCTTGGCGACTGTTGGATGGATTGCTGTGAAATTGTGTATAAACATTAATAGTTCCCAGAGGAAACTTACCACTTTTGATAAATTCCTCTGGCGGCACTGTGAGGCTGACATTTTTATTTTTCAGTGAAATGTTTTGACAAGTATTAGGTTGATTAAATGCTGCTTAAGTACATCCTCACAGAGCCACTAGCCTGGTTGCAGATCCTTGTTTTGTCTTTCCCTGTCATGTTCTTCCTACTTCTCGATGACTCTACTCATATTAATGTACCAAAAATGATGAGGATACTTTCTCTTGTCAGGGAGATGTGGTTTCCAGGTGCTCAGAAAGCTGTCGCCCAGGCCAAAGGAAACAGTTGATGCAGGGCATGCCTGTTTGCTGCTATGAATGCCAACCCTGTCCTGAAAACTACTTTTCCAACAGCAGCAGTATGTATCAGACAAAAGTATAGTGCAATACAAAACAAAACAGTGATAACGCTGCCAGACAAAATACTGATACTATAAGGCCTGCCACCTTGTTAGCTATAAGGAGTAACATACAGTATGTCCAACTTGGAAGATTATAATGAGCATTTGTCCTCTGTTTGCAGATTCCCCCCAGTGTTATGAGTGCAACAAAAACACGGATTACTCCTCCAAGGAACGTGACAAGTGTCTCCGTAAGAAAACAGTTTTCCTTTATTGGACAGATGTGTATCATCACGTGCTGCAGGCATTTACTGCTCTAGGAGCGCTGCTTACCATTGTTGTTGGGATCATCTTCCTTGCACGCTGGAATACCCCTGTTGTGCGTTCATCTGTGGGCCCCATCTGCATCATCCTCCTCCTCTCTCTCTTGAGCACATTTGTGAGTGTAATTTTATTTGGTGGTGAACCCAACGACAAGCAGTGCCAAGCACGGCAGGTACTGTTTGGCTTGAGCTTCACCATGTGCGTCTCCTGCATCATGGTCAAGTCCTTTAAGATCATCTTGGCCTTTGAGTTTGACCCCAGCGTTAAGAGAGTCCTGAAGAAGCTCTACAAACCTTACATCATTATTGCAGTATGCATGGCAGGTCAAGTGCTGATCTGTGCCCTGTGGCTTTCACTCGGGCCTCCAGTAAGCGAATGGCAGGAGCTGAGTAAGAAAGACGAGCGCTTGCTTATTTGTTATGAGAAGTCCTTTTCTGCTTTTGGAGCCATGCTAGGCTATATTGGTGTTTTAGCCCTCATCTGTTTTGGCGTTGCTTTCAAGGGCAGAAAGCTGCCTGAAAGTTACAATGATGCAAAGTTCATCACCTTTGCTATGCTGATTTACTTCATCTGCTGGATCATTTTTGGCCCAGTTTATGTCAATGTCATAGGCCGCTACCATCCAGCAGTGGAGATGGTCGTCATCCTCATCTCAGCCTACGGCATCCTGTTCTGTCAGTTCTTTGTAAAGTGCTACATTATTCTGTTCAAGCAGAAAGCAAACACAGAAGCTGCTTTCCGCCAGGATGTTAGGAATTATTCCTTGAGTCAAATCAAGGATGAGGCTGGTAATTGGGTCTTATCTCCATTTAGCTCTGGAGGGATCCAAAACACTGCTGTGGATGTGGAGTCACAAAGCTCAAGTTCAGATCAAAAGATTGACCAGATCCCATCCATGAGTTCTCATCTGTCATCATTCTTTCTGTCAGCCTCGAATCCACGGCTCATAATGCTGCAGAGCAACAGCAATAAGAGGCAGTTAAGGAGATACTTAAGCTCGCCAGCATAAATAACTGTGATCCTTTAACTTTTTATTTATGACCATCATCAGGTGGAAAACTAAAGCTAAACTAAGCTGGTCAACATGACTACAAAAGCGCAAGTTTGTATTAAGTCATTGTGAGCATGTTAGCTAATTGACATTAGCATTTAGCTCAAAGCACCATAGTGCCCTAATAACATCCTCACAGAGTATCACTTCTATTACTTGAAAAATGAGTGAAAGGATTGCTTGATTATCACAATTTTTGCTGATAATCAGCTCCAAATTTCATATCGAAAGTATTTCATGACAAAAATACTCACGAATGAATGATTGTAGCGCATCTTTATGTATACAGTATAATGGTAAATTGCACCAAATAACTTGTCACATTTAAGCTTTGATTATAGTCATGTTTTAATGATGTAATAAATCAATAGATGAATCGGACAAAACACTGTAGTGGGCTGTCCTATATTCTGATTATTCCTGATGTACAAAAACTCCTGTTCAAAGCAGCACCAATCAATACTCTACTCTGTAATGACTGTATTCTCTGTTATATTTTTGTATTCATCTATTTAAAATATCTAAAATAAAGAATATCTTTCTAGGTCTAGCTCTCTATTGAGATTCTTTCACATAAACCTTAGACCGGAAAAGAAATCATATGTTAAAAAATGAAAATTAACTTTTCTCTTAAGTCAGTCTCATCTTCAAGTCTAATAAAGAATGAATGAATGATACATACACTGCAGTTCCTCTGAAATTAGTGTTTACCTTTGTCTCATACTGCACCTTGTGAAGATGGAAAAAGTGACGACAAAGGTGACTAATTATCTAATTATCTATTTTTCAAAAGGTGAATCTCTTAAATGTTATGAGAAATGAGAGATAACCTATTCAAATACCTATTCATTCATTGTGTATTTTTGAAGGAAGTAGTTTTATATTTTTCTCTTCCTTGAAGGGAGTAAAAGAAGAGACGAGCAGTGGCATGTTGACAGTGCCATTAATAGGTCAAATATGAAATGCTGGTGGCAGTGTTGCTGTGAAACTGGTTATTTCACATTTTTGGAAACAAAGCGTTTGGAAAAACAACTTTGAGCAGGTCAAAACAGACCCAAATCCTCCTCCTGTAGCTGTGCTGTACGACATTTCTCCACCCAAAGGAGTCAGTAACACTGTCATGAATAGAAACCAGAGCAGACCAATGTGTCTTTTCCACTTTCAACCCACAAACAGCAGCTATATAATATGCTCTTTGTGACTTCTCTCATCTCATCTGATCAGTGATTGGTCAACGCTGTGCTTTACTGCGATTTTGAACAAGAAGTAGCATAACACGAGACATAGCGGAGAGAATCTGGATTGTTCCACATTTTCAGACATCACAGTAGATGTGTTGTTGTGGTTTGTAGCACAGAGCATTGATAACCAACGTCACGGGTCCCTATCAGATGTGCCAGTGGTCAAATTAACGAATCCAATGCAATTAGTCATTCAATTTACTGTGAGATTCTGTGGTTGCTCTGAGTATCTCTCTCTCTCTCTCCCCCCCCCTCTCTCTCTCTCTTTTCTCTGGTTTTCCATTACGGGATTTTCTGTTTATCTGTTGTGGTCTTGACTGTTCATTTCTGCTTCCCATGTCTTGCTGTGTGTATTTGTGTGTCTCTGTGTGAATGTGTACACACAGTGACGTCCATGTTGTCAGTGTGTATATGCCAACATCAATCTACGTGTGTGTGTGTGTGTGTGTGTGTGTGTGTGTGTGTGTGTGTGTGTAGTGAGTGTTCATGCCTCACTGTGGGACGCGTTGATTAGCGCTCAGTGCGGCTCAGCTCCCAGCTGTCCTTGCGGCTGGCCGCTGATTGAAACCAATCAGGCTTGCGATGGCCCCATCGCGGTGACCCCTCACCCCTCCCACCCCCGGCCTAATCACCTGCTGATTGGCCCACGCAGGGCCCCCTCCCGTTGGCACGGAAGGTTAATTTGACCGGCGGATGAAGGCTCCAGGAGGGAATAGGAACGTGCGCTGGGTGATATTGCATGGATATAGCCCACCTGTCAATCACAGCCACTTAAAGGGGAGTAGCTAGGGAAACACTGACGACTAGGGAGGAAGACAGAGAGAAAAATGGGATGGGAACATTCAGTTTACCTTTGGAAATAGCTTTATTTTTTCACATTTAAAAAATCTTCACTGAAGGTTCACTTACCTTCTTCCTATGCATCTTGCAGCCTCCCTCACCTAATGGAGTTTACGCAGCAAACTAAAAAAAAAACACAAATATACAGTATAGACATTGTAGGAGTTGTTTGAAATAATTATAACTGAGCAAACAACATCCACTAAAGATGACTACAAGATGCTGTTGAAAGCTCTGGAAAAGCTTGTAGACTGGAGGATTTTGAGTTTCCAAGGTCAAGAATGAACTTTCATGCTGTGGATTGTTTTTGTTAATTTCCTTTCCCTTACTTTACTCCTTCATCCAGGAATGACTTGAATCATCGGAGCCTTTTACTTGTATATTCGATATTAAAATCCTACAGTAAATTTAAATAGATACAAATATCACAACAAAACTGTAATCTTTAATATTTCATACAAAAGGGTCGGAAAAACCTCAATTACATTCTATAAACACTAAGTCACCTGAAGAATAAATGGATTTTTAGTTTAGGTTTATAGTTAGTTTTAGTTTATTAGTGAACTACACGGAATATATATATTTACATATATATGTATATATACGTATGTATGAATATACTGTGTATATGTATTTATTACATATTTTGTTTAGTATTATTTATATTATTGCTGAAATTATATTTTTTAATGGACTACCCATTGTCATGCATATTGATAAAAGATCTGCAATTCCACTTAACACTTTAATTTCGTGTGATTTTCTTATGCTCATGTAACAATTATTCCTCCCTTCTTGTACAGTCAGTATATTGTATATAGTGTACTTTATAAATACTGCAGTATAGAGGTTTATCCAGAGGGTGGCAGTGTTGTATTCATCGTAAAAAGTTTCAGCCTGTGTAATAAAAGGTCTATTAATAGTCCAGTCCTTTATGGTGTACTCTATTTTGATGCTTTAAGTCTGTTTTTAGGTTTGTTCAGACTGTAATGTATAAACTCTCTATATATCTATACAGGTAGAGCTGGCTTAAACCATGCAGTCTAATACTACAGTCCAGCAATAAATCCTACCTTCATGAAGGTTTTAATACGTTAGTTCAGCTGTATGGTCGTTTTGGAGGCTGCAGCTTGTGATGCTGTTGAATTTTAGGTAATTAGGTGTTTCTGTTATTTAGTCCACACACATTGATATAAATGGGTCGAACAGAATATTAGAAACATCTCAGAACGAAACAACTTTGTGGTGACGAGTTTGCTCAGTTTTTATTCTTAAGACTCAAAAGCTCTGGAAAAAGTCAAGTGAGTGGACCTCCATTTATAAACATTTACTTCTGTAGCACAGTTTTTTTTTTGTACGTTTTGAAAAGTGGTGCACTTTGCAATATATTATAATTCACCTTTAAAAATGTGTTTGTGTGTAATCAGTCTAAGAGACTTCCTCTCACCATCAACATTTCGAGAGTGACACACCCCTTCCCCCACACTGGTGAAACTCTTCTTTGCCATGTCAGTCCACAGTTTTCACCTTATCCCAGTGCATTGGTCTGTGTGTGTGTGTGTGTGTGTGTGTGTGTGTGTGTGTGTGTGTGTGTGTGTGTGTGTGTAGTTTGTGTGTAGTTTGTGGCAGGTTCTTCTCCATCCTAGTCTCTGGTGGGCAGAATAATGTTGCCAGATTACCATATCATTACCATATCATTTCCATGTCATTATCGCACTGCTGCTTGCAATATGTCTGTCTGTGTGTGTGCACGCGTGTGTGCGTGTGTCTGAACTTTGCATCAGATCTTCAACTGTTTCTCTTTCTGTTGCTCACACACACACACACACACACACACACACACACACACACGCACACACTCAATCCCCCGTATGAATACACACATCCCTCTGACATGCTCCCTCTGTTTTTCACTGTCAGACTCTATCTCTCTATCTCTGTCCCACATCCATGTAAGCACATCATAATTCTCAATAATCTGCCATTCATAATCCTTGTTTTCTTATTTGTTTGTGTTAATTTAAATGCCAATTAAAATGAACCTGTTAATGGAAAGGCCACAGTGGCTTTATTTTAGACAAAGAGGTGGACCCGTTTGGTTGACCTGTACTCGCAGCAACAATCTTTTTTTTTCAAAATAAAATTTGTGTCGGCTTAGTGATATAACTGTATATCCCTACTGAAACTAATAGTTCATTAATCAGTAAGTCAATCAACAGAATATATTAATAACAACTATTTTAGTAATCACTTAGTCATTTGTGTATTTTTTTAAGCAAAAATGCCAAACATTAATTGGTTCTGGCATTTGGTGGTTTGTCTTCTATCATTTTAATTGAAATATCATCCGATTGTAAACTGTTGGTCGGACAAAACAAACTATTTAAAGATGTCAACTTGGGCTTTTATTTTATTTATTTATTCATTTTTTGATATTTTATTGACCCCATAAGTCTAGTCTGTTAGTTGCTGTCTGAACTGTTATTACTGGTTAAATGGAAAGAATTTGGCCACCTTTTGGATACAGATTGCATGAACATCTAAGATTAGATTCCACTTTTAAATCATGTTAACTTAATGTTCATGACCATTAGCTCCTCACAAATTGGTTCTGCATTAAAAGAATAGTGATTTACTGATGAGCCAGCACATGCTCTGTCCTTATCTTGTCTATCTGTCTACAGACCGGAACAAATGTAAAATTCAATTGAACCAGACACCATGCATCCCTTCCTTCCTCAAAGTCATCAGTTATGGAGGTGCTGGAGCGCTCAACTCACTGCTACTAACACATGTTGGATAAATGACAATCTAACATCTTTTGTACACAGTCAGAAATTCTGCAGTAATGAAGAACAGAACGCCCTCCCCCGTAATACAGTCAGTCAGCCATTCTGGCTCCAGTTCTCGCCCCACAAAGTCAGCCATTTTGGGGTCTGCAGCTGCCAGCAAAAGCCCATTTAGTGAGGGGAGCATGTTTGGGGTCGCGCCCTTGTTTACATGGGGAGCCAGAGCTGATGGTTTTAAAATGGCGTCCAGATGGTGACAGAGGCTTGATTGCAGCAGAGGGGGCTCCTGCATCCCGCCCACTCCTGCTGTCCAGCTACTTTATAAAGCTGCATCTCTCTATCTGCTCCCTCTACCTCCTATCATCAAGCTACCACTCCTGTTTTATCACTCCCTGCTCTGTCAAACACTGCTCAGAGCCATTATTGTGTGTTTCCTCTGCGGATGTGACTCTACACTTGTCTTTATATCACACTCTGTGTTATCTCTGCCATCACTTCCTTCCCTTCTCTCTGTGCCCCCCCCCACTCCCCCCCCCCTCGGTTTTCTTCCCTTTGCCCCCTTTTTGCTTCGCACTGATTTACTCTTTTGCTCTCTCTTACTCAAACACACCACAGCCACAAATGCACACACTCGCCTGCAGGTGATGCATGGCAGCAGTGTGTGTACATTGTCTGTGTGATGGATTGGACTACCCGTTGTTAAATTACAGTGTCGCCGCCACCCTGCTCAAAGCACAAGCTTAAATAAGAGCATGCTGTATTAAGATGGAAAGGAGGGAAAAAGAAATAGAAGAAAAGAGATACATAGTTTGATGAAGGGAGACGGAGAGAGTAGGTTGAGAGGGGTGTCAGCCTCAAGCTTTCTATCTCTGTGTGTTCAGTGTCTGCTTGATCACTCCAGAAAGGGAAAAAAAAAAAAAAGCAAGACGGCAGAGGAGAGGGATGGGGGGAAAGGGAGTGATAGAAAGCTGGAAAGTGGGGAATATGATGGAAAGGATGGAGGGGAAGCAGGGGACTGAGGTGAAGGATGTGAGGAGGGGGGAGAGGGGGAGAGGGGGAAGGAAGTCACTGTGCATTGGAGGAAAAGGGGGAGAGGAATGAGAGGGCGGGCCACAGTACAGATGTTGTGATTGTGTATGTGTCAGTGTGAAATATGATTAGTGTTCTCTCTCATTAGGGAGCTGATCACCCTCACGCTACACACACACACACACACACACACACACACACACACACACACAGTCAAAGCAAAGCTGCTAAATGGGTAAGCACAAATGTGTCAGGATGTCTCGAGTGTGACCTGTGTGTGTGTGTGTGTGTGTGTGTGTGGCAGTCTGCATTTTGCACATTGTGACTTGTGAACGGGCTTGTCTGCATCTGTGTATGCACACGTTTTGTGCCAATGTGCGCATGTGATAGTCCACGCATTTGTGTGTGGGGACGCCGACAAGTGTACGTTCTCTCCCCCCGTCGTGGAAGCTGGTAAGTGATTCCACAGGCTGTTGGCTGAGCTCCAGCTCAGCTCAGAGAGAGGGAGAGAGAGAGAGGGGGAGAGAGAAGTGAAGGGAGAGAAACAAGCAAACAGAAAAGAGAGAGAAAGAGAGGGAGAGAGAGGCAGCGGCTGTGTAATTAGTAGTAGGTTTTCGCAGCCCTCTGCTTCTGTTTAATTAAAAACTGAAAGAGGGAAAGAGGAAACAAGGAAGGAGTGGGAGCCTGCAAGAGTGAAAGAGAGTTTTGCATAGTTATTCTGTTTTTGCCAGGGGCAGGTGCGAGGCTGGCACTGGGAAAGATGCCCAATAGCTCCAGGCATCTCCTACTAGGCTTTGGGAAGAAGAGTTAAGGGGGATGAACTCCACCAACAGTTTGATTCATTTAAAACATGAATTAAATGTTAATACTTTTGCATTCTCTCATATTAAACGATACACATGGTGGCTTTTATCTTGTGTAGGGATAATGACAAGGCTGATGAGTGATAATGAAGGCCTTTTTCTTTTCTTTTTTTATCCTGCAGCTGTGTATCAGGGCGATGATGACTCAGCGATATCGGCAGCAGTTGAGGTGCTGATGAAGAGTTCTCTCTGTCTTCACTAACCCAGGGCTATAGATCCATATTGCTGAGCACGCTTTTTCTCCTCCACCACAAACTCCTTGCTTTGTCTCTTTACCCCACCTCAACCTTATTGCCAACTTTGTTGCTGTCATCCATCTCGGCTTGTTGGGGATCATGGCTCTGTTTTTCTGTTTTCCAAGTCCTATTTGTCCTTTGGTATCCTGCTCTGTCCAACTGCATCTTTCTTCATCTTCCTCCATCCAGTCTGCCACATATAGAAGCTTCAGCTATCCCCATAGTTTTGTCACGTACTGTTTTCTCCCTGTCACACCATCTTCACTTTACTGAAACATTGTGGCAGGAGCTGCCATAGTGTTGGTTTCCCAGTCACATACTAACGAGGGAAATCCCTTCTTCAGATTTTTCATGAGCACCTTTTTTTTATTCCCTTATTTGACTTGTTTGGCCACTTGGGGGCATTACAACGAGCAATGACATATTAGCATTTTTATAAAGATTTTATAGCAAACATGTTAGCAAGCAGTTGCCTATTTAGACATCCAGCTGAATCAGAGTTTTAGAGAATTAATATTTACTTGAAGTCATATTTACAGCCAAAATGCAAGTCCAATATTCAGTGCTTTTAGCTATTTTTATGTTGCCACCAACTCCTGAGAGAAAGAAAGCTTCTGCCTCTTTAGCTGCCAAATGCTCTACTGTGTTCACTAGCTAGTTACTAACTTTCTCAGTCTGCTGTTTGCTGCTGGGCAGGTAGTGAACAGTAGAGTTATCAGAGCTGAAAACTAAAAATTATGCTATGAGAGTGGAGAGAGTGAACCAAAAAAGGGCAACTGCAGATTTCGGTAATAATTATCATAGATATATGCATATGAAGATGGACGTAGCTTCAGTGACGCCATAGGTACCCATAGGTTTCTGAAGAGCGGTTTTGAAGCTCAGAGTGGGCTGTTCCACTGTCACCATCATGGCAGTGCTTTACTCCGCTGAACTTCTGGGCTAATCCCAAAATGGGAAAAGACCCTATTTAAGATAACTACAGAATAGAGACCAAACTGTTTTTTTGTACCAGTTTATTTCTGGTGTAAAGTTGGACATTTTAACAGGGAAGTCCAAGGGGATTGACTTGCTTTTGCAGCCAGTCTCAAGCGGCCATTCAAGGAACATGCAGTTTTTGGGACTTCCGTGTTGGCTTCATTTTTCAGACCCAGAGATTGCTGCTTGATAATTATCTGTGGGTTCATCACTATGAGTGAGACGTTTCACATTACACAATAACAAGTAATTTATTCCATCATAGATATAAAACACTTATCAGTGCAGCTTGAATGTACAAATAAGCACATAATTATGAGGGATTGGTTCACTAAAATTAGAAATAAATAAATAAATCACTTACCTCTAATGTTTATATAGTCATGCAGGTAGTTTTGGATTTATTTGTCTGGGTTTTTATCTCTGAAATACAATGCAATGGAAGTGAATGGAATTTCATTTGTGTTGCTTCCAGTGAATAAAATAAAGACTTCACTATGAACAGTTTTCATTGGAACTACTTTCTACCAAAAGAGTTTGTACGAAAACCGTTGCTCTGTAGTTTATCAAGAATAACAGTAACACCGTTTCAAGAAAGAGATGTTGCTGTTGAATTTTCTATTTAAATTCTCAAACAAAACCGATATTTTACTTTCGCAGAGGCGGAAATAGAAGAGGTGGATATCTCAAAATGTGGGCAAATTAAACCGAGCCCACCTGCATGTCTAATTAGAATTAAGCGAAAAAATCATTTTTTTCCTAATTTGGGTGAACCTATCCTTTAATTATCTGTGTTAGTTTATGGTAATTGAGTATATTTAAGGGGCTGCTGTAGAAATTCAGACACTGCTAGCTGCACAGCACGACCAGTCTTGAGCTGCTGGTCATAGATTATTACTGTATGTTAGCTGCATCCCAGTGATAAATCCTACACACAAACTGTGCAGGTATGAGCACTGCTGTTTTATCTGCTTTTCCTCTCTGCCTTCACCTCCTCTTTCCTGTGTCTCTCTTTTGGTGTACCATGTTTTTCTCTCTTCCATACATTTTTTTTTGCAAAATGTCTTTGCAGACTGTCGCCATGGCGCGCTCTGCCTCGCTTTCATTCCTTTTGCTTTTTCTCTTTCATCTTTTGCTAAGTCTTCCTGTCTCGAGAAGTAAATGAGAGGGAGATGAACTGACATTCGGTCAGGTAGGAAAATAAAGACAGGAGGAAATGGAGATGGGGCACAGAGAGAGAGAGAGCGAGAGAGAAAGACAGAGAAAGAGGGAAAGAGAGAGGGTGGGGGTGATGGCGTGGGGTGGTGTTAGGTTGGGGAGTTGGGAGTGAAGAGCAGCTGCCAAAGCCAGTCAGTTGGAGGAGAGAGAGGAGTAGGGAGATAAGGAGACAGCCAGAGAGCGGGAGCTAGCAGGCACCCTTAAGAAAGACACTGATACCCTCTCTCTCTCTCTCCCTCTCTTTCTCTCTCTCTCTCTCTCTTCCTCTCTCTCTCTCCCCTACTCCTCCTCACCACTGCCACCCCTTCCTCCCCCTCCTCTCTTCCTCCCTCCACTCCCAGCCTCCTCTCCTCCTTTGTGCAGTGTCTCAACAGAGCTGCATTTGAGTGGCAGGCCGTCACAGATCAGCTAGCAGCTAAAGCAGAGGGCTCTGTGTGTGTGTGTGTGTGTGTGTGTGTGTGTGTGTGTGTCTGTGTGTCTGTGTATGTGTGTGTCTGTCTATGTGTGTGTGTGTCTATGTGTGTGTGTCTGTGAGCCAAGGCAGGAGGCTGTCAGCCCAGAGCGAACAGATCAGGGGAGAGTCTAAGTGGGTTTATCAGTGCTGCCGAGAGCCAACACACACGCACACACACTCACAGGGTATAAACATGAACGCACAACTGTCACACACAACCAGAAAGTAAAGAAACAAAGAAGTGCGGAGTTAGCTACACATAGAGTCAGATTTAGGCATGTGCTGATGTGCACACACACACACACACCCACACACACACACATGCACACATTCATACACATACAGAGAGAGAAAGGGGTATTAGACCCAACCAAAGCAAACCTGTGAGCGTGAAAGCGCCTTACTGCCTGCCTGCTAGCAAGAGATGTGACTGGATTCTTAAGCAGCCAGCTAGAGAGTGAGGGCTGCTAAATACACTCACACACATACATACACACACACACACACACACACACACACACACACACCGCTCATATCTCAAGGTTCAGACGAAGGCTTGTGCCTCATTCCTCCTGTAGCTCGGTGCCTCGGAGCCCCAGCATGCTTGTTGAGGTAACGATTAGGTGTGTTTGCGCGCTTCTGTCTGTGATTTCCCTGGGTGTCATATCTTTATTTTGATCACATTTATTGACTTTTTAGGTTATTTTTAATGCGGTGACATTTTTATTATATGACTGAGGGAACGGAGGATGAAGGAGGGGATGCTAAGCAGCATGTTGGAAGTATAAAGTACACCTCTATCTTAGTACATGCAAGGACATCCTGACTGATGCAATTTGTCAGAAAGTACAATGGTTAAAAGACATAAATGCACTTTACTTTAAAGCTGCTATGTTCAATATTTTTATATCTACAATGGCTTAAATTTGTATGTGTCATGTGAAAGTGTTCGCTCATTGAGATGAACCCAGTGAGAACTTTCACCTGACTCTCAGTTCCCCTCAGCTCTACGCTGATTTTTAGCCTCTTTTAGGCCATTGTTTTGATTTTATAGCCCACAGCTTAACCCTTTCGGTTCACCCTCACCACTCTCATCTTCATTGTTACCATTAGCATTGTAAACATGCGGATCAATGGTACAGCCAGTATTGCCGAAAATGTTGGAGACAGAATCAGAACCTAAAACATCATTAACTCTTTTTCATGGATGAATGTGTGACTTCAGCAAATCTTCTTCTTTTTTGTGTGCATTTGCAGAATTTTTCTTTATGCCATGTAAGTTTGGTAATTTGTGTGACTGTGATTCCTTATTTGCTTGTGTCATATTTATTTGCAGCATCTTCGTCTAATGTGAGACACATTTTGTCAAAGTTGTGAAGACGTTTTTCTTTGTGTTTCCTCATTTGCATGTACTTTCTTAAATGGCGGTATGAGCTCTCTCGACCGTTTTGAGAAATCAACCTACAGTACATAAATCCATTAGCAGTCCATTATGTTTGTTCCCAAGTTGTTTTCCATATATGTTAAGTGTGCACGATTAATATGTTAATTAGAATGCACGTGTGTGTGTGTGCATGTTTGCTTGCCCATGTGTGAACCTTCTCCCTGCACAGAGTGCCTTGCTGTACTGTGTGATATCGCTTTGTGTAGCAATGGAACAGACAGGCCTAATTACGTCTTTAAGTGCGTAATTAGGAGCAAGCGTAATTGGTGGTTTGCACACACAACACACTCCTGGTTGGAAAACACAAATCATGTCTGACACTATGCCTAACATGGCTATTTACTGCAGAAACGACAGGTGGTCTAGGCACTTCCTGTATATACACATCTACACATATGCGCACACACAAGTGTATATGCAGTATTTATTTGTATTTTACATAGGGCTGCAACTAACGATTATTTTCATAATTGATTTAACTGTTGATAGCTGACAGTGTAGATATAGACAGGAAATGTGGAGAGCAACAGAGGGATATTACATGTAACAAAAGTCCTTGTCTGGAATCGAAACAGGGACATTTTTGTTACTTAGTATGTTTCTTAATCACTAGGCCACCGGGACACACCAACTAACAATTTTTTTTTATTTTCATTAATTGATTAGGGTTTAGTCTTTAACATGTTAGAAAGTCCTCCCAGAGTCCACGGTGACATCTTCAGGTTGCTGGTTTTGACCAACCACAAATCCAGTACCAACATAAAATCAATTTACCATGATATTAAACAAAGAAGAGTAGCAAATCTTCACATTTCATTTCTTCACTTATTTTAGGATTTTGTGAGGTAATGACACAAAGTTCAGTTTCATCCATGAGTGTGGAGGCTTATCAGAAATCAAAACACCACACAGTGGTTTAAAAAACTATGAGAAAGGAGATTATATGATAGAAAGTAATCTACTCAGGAATGTGCACTTGTCTGTATTTGATGTGCCCGTGCGTTTCATTGTGTTTCTGAACACACTACACTGGCAGCAAAAGTTAAGCCAGGTTTAATTTTTTTTTGCCAGAAAATCCAGCATTTTTTTTCCTGAAGCACTCCGTGTCGGCAACCTGTTGCATCAACACAGTGTTCCCACTGACATGAAAGTCTGTACTCATTTTGATCTAACCACAGCTTTAAACAATTAAAGGAGTACCCCCATAAATTGATAATACACCCCCAAAAAGTGAAGGGACTTGCGGCAGGCACACTAAAAAAAGGAATTGAAGCAGCAAAGGCTGAGATGTCTTGTCTTTTAGTTTCTAGTATCCGCCACACTCCTAAAATTCTGGAACCTACATTTCCCATTATGCAACTCCTACATAGTGTATTTTGTTAGACTTTCAATGAAATGCCCTCGTCGTTCAAATTCTGTGTCCCTACAGTACTTCGTAACTAGCTCTCTGTCACTTATTTTATTTTATCTATTTATTAAGTCCTCAAGCTCAGTCGGAGATAACCCCTGATGACATCACAGTGACATCAACAGGGGTTATTTTCTCTTCAGAAAACTCCCTCCAGACTCACGGGACACATTACACATGGGCTGAGTAATACTGCTCATGATAAGTGAGCTAATCGTCATTTGTAAAAATGGCGGTGTGCCTTTTAAAACAATTTAAATTATGTCAATCAATTTTCTGTCGATCAACAATCAATCAATTAATCGACTAATCATTCGATTCATCATCAGCATTCATTCTGGAGCCATAAAGACAACTGTACTTACTCTTTCATTTGTGTATTGATAGGCACAAAATATGCACTGCACCTTCTCACACATATAGAGGAGACAGAGGAGGACAGAGGGAGATGGAGGTGAGGAGGGGGGAGGGAGGGAGATTGACAGGGCAGGCCTCCAGCCTCTCTCCTGTCCACAGAAGGGCTGTTTGTTTAGAGGAAATGACACGTGCTGCCGAGGAGGAAATGATCTGCTTGGCCCCATGTAAGATCCTCCCTGGCACCAAGACCACTGCACTCAGCTCTTTTCTCTCCTCTAACACACCCTCACACACACACACGCACACACACGCACACACTCCCCCCTCTGTCCTTTTCTTCCCTTCATCTTCTCAGCTCTCCATCCATCGCTCGTCTGTCACGGCAGGAGTGCAGCCAATCCATCACGGGTCGGAGCTAGGCAAGCCGTGAGGGCGCGTGTGTATGTGTATGTGTATGTGTGTGTGTGTGTGTGTGTATGTGTGTGTGTGTGTGTGTGTGTGTGTGTGTGTGTGTGTGTGTGAGTGAGAGAGTGTGTTTGAATGACTGAATATGTGAGTCTCAGTTGTGATTGTGTATCAAAGCACCACTGTTGCACACACTGAACACCTTGGTCCATTTTATGTTTGTATGCAAGCTTTCTTACACACACACACACACACACACTCACACACACACCTTTCCTCTCTCCTTCACCTTTAATAAACAGTGTGAGCGGTGTGCGAGTGTTTGTGCATGACACCAAGGAAGCGGATTGGCCCTGCCTTCCCTGTGCACTGCTGACAGATCGTTGGACCATCGCAGGCTGCAAAGAGCCACACCATGCTGTGATAGAGACTTACGATGAAATATCAAATTATGTAGCAAGAGAGTGTGTCTGTGTGGGGGCTTGCACACACACACACACACACACACACACACACACACACACACACACACACACACACACACACACACTCTCTCATATACAGTATGTATGACAACACATCTAATCGAACTGTTGCTGTATTCCACTAAAAGTCTCCCACTGAGTCATTATGATCTGGTGGCGAGCCAGTATTACTGATGGCGTGTTGTTTTATTTACATAATACATCTCCTTTAGGCCGCTGATGTGGTCTCTGTAAAACCACTTTGGATTTATGAGGCCATTTTCACGCTTGTTACCACAGGAAATATGAGTGTCTATCAGCATGTGTTAGAGAGGGAAGGAGTGAGAGTCCCAGCTAGGAGCACCACTGACGGCTACACACACACTCTCTGCTCACATACAATACGTGTGGAGGTACACACTTACTCACACACACACACAGGTTGCTGTGCTTTGTTTTCTGGTGACAGTGAATTGCGGCTGTGTGCTGAAAGCCAAATTCAGACTCATAAAACATACTCTAGCTGAGGGTGTGCTGGGCTCTGTGGGAAGCTATGTGTGTGTATCTGTATGTGTGTGTCTGTGTGTGTCTGTCTGTGTGTGTCTCTGTGTGTGTGTGTGTGTGTGTGTGTGTGTGTGTGTGTGTGTAAGTGAGCGTGTGTGTTGGTAAGTACCTGAGCTGACAGATCATATGTGTGTTTCTCTAATTATCTTATGTAAAAGCAGTGGTGTGTGTTTGTGTTTATCTGCTTATTTTTTTTCACAGGCTCATTTAATCTGAGTGCTCTGTGGTCGTATCAAGGTTGAAAGAAGCAGAGCAATGTTCTTTGTCCAGGGTCGTGATAATATTAAGTGGTCAGCTGAGAGCAGGCGTAGTATCCAGTGACACAAATATAATCAAACATTTCATACTGTATGTACCCACAATGATCCAAGCAAGTGTGTGACAGTGAGAGAGGTGACCAAATTCAACTTGAATATAAGCCTGTACTGATCCGAGAGGGGGGAAAGTCACATGTTTCAGCAGCACAGAGAAAGTCTAAGACATACACAAACAAGTGACAAAAATATTAGAAATTAGATTAGTGAGATGACATCATGAAAAATGATGAAATGGCATGATCACGCTGTGATAAAAGAATAAATTATAATGCAAAATACATAATGTATTAAAGTGTTCATGTAGGTGCAATATATGTAACACACGTCACAACATTAATGCAATACTGTTACATCTATATGATCAAGATGTAAAGAAGCCATAGCATATACTATAATATAGAATACAATCATTTAAAATAAAATACAATTTAGTAGTAATATTTTATTATTATATTGTAGTGATGAATAGCATTATGTGTTACTATGACATACACTATTACAACAGGTGTATTTTTGTGAACATTAACATTAAACATGATTTATAGGCCGTCCAGAGCCAAAATAGCAATTTATTTCCCCAGTGTAAATATTCATATAAAAAATAAAAATAACAAAATAAATATCAGGATCCTGTTTCTGGAGCTTTTCATCATATTAAATGATCTTCATCGGCAGATGGAATTTGCTCACTAGCAACTGTTCAAATTTGTGAGATCGTTCTTTCCTTCGAGTGCTCCGGAAATCATGGAAATTGGAAAACCTGCAAATCGACACTGAGCGAATTCCATCTGCTTTATGAAGATCATATGATGTGACTGAAAGCTCCAGAATAGCTGCTAAATTAACCTAGATGTGTGATTGTTTTGTCACCGGCTGTGTCAAGAATTAACTTCGAAACTCAAATTTGTTTGGATATTTAATATAAAGCAATGAATTAACCTGTTATCCAAAATTCATAATTACAGTGTTACATGGCCTATAAATAATATCCTTATTAACTCAGTTGATGGAAGTCAAATTCCATTTCATTTTTTCTCTCAGCATAATGGCTTTATCACTGGAACCCAAGCCAATTTTATTTTGTAAATATCTGATATTAATTTGTATAAACTGAAATCGTTTCTCCAATGTTATTTATGAGGTATGGGATTTTTAAGTGTGCCACAACTCAAATTATGACAAGAAGATGACTGAAATCACAATCAGATCCAGAATGTGCCGCTCACTGGGGAAACAAACACACGGAAGCAGACACACCACAAATCAAAAGCAATTTCAGTATCGATGGCTCGGGTTTCAATAAAAATCAATGGTGCTTGCCTTGTGTCAGGAAGGGTCAACTCTCCAATTCAATTTCCTCCTGAGGTAGAGCTACACAGACAGGGGTTAGAGGGAGGAGGACGTGTGTGTGTGTGTGTGTGTGTGTGTGTGTGTGTGTGTGTGTGTGTGTGTGTAGATGATCTGTGATGTCCTGGCATCAGAAGCACACACTCATGTACACATTTTGAAGACTAGAATCACTCACGCTTCAATAGCTCATAGTTCCTCCAGGCAATAAGCTACAACACTGATGGTGTTTTTACATATGCACCAATACGTTTTCACCATTTTAAGATTCCTCATAGATTTATTATAGGTTATACCTTTTTTAAGGGGCTTACCATTTCAGATCTTTGCCAGAGTTTCAACATATTGGTTCATTTTCATCAAGTATCAGTAACAGGCCGTATTTATGATTAGCCTGGTGGCATTTAACCTCAAACATTTGCTGAATTGCTTGTAGCACAGATGTAATTTCAAGTACGGCTGATTGACAGTGTTTGCTGGAAAATCATTGCAGCTGTTTTAGAAACACTGACTTATCCAACCATCCGTGGTTCCATCCGTTTTTTCATTCTTTAAGCTCTCTTTGTTCATTCTTCACATAACTACTATGTTAGCCTCACATAGCCAGACCACAGCGCTGTGTCATGGAGAATGGCCTGGCTGCGTTCATTATCATATAGCTATGGGGGGGGGGCACTCTGGCTTATTTGCATTAATTTAAACCAATCGTAATCGTCTTCGGCAACACTGAGCCCAGGACACAGCGACAGTGCTCCTGCAAAATGTCAGAGGGGAACTCGTTTTAGTGGAACATCAGCACTGTCATTAAAATGGTTAATTCCCCACAAAGAACAGCAAAGACATATGTCAGCTGTGTGACTGCACGATCCAAATCTTGACCACAACTTGCCATTTTCAGCGTGTAGGTCACCAGCTCGGAGGTTGTTCTTGTTGTTTCCTGTAGCGAAGGGGGTTTATATAGGCACCCAATGGCAGCCTTTATACCCACAACCTACACCTGGTGAGTCAGACTACCACTGGCTTTGTTGTGTACAAATAACGCTGTGAACTGTCTGAAAGTCTGTATGGCAGCACATTGTCAAACAAACTCTTAGCCCTTAGAATTTTGCCAATCACATCATAAATGTTCAAATTTAGTATCTCCAACGTCCTTGGTATTTTTCTCCCGAACAGAGTAGAGTTACATAACTCAAATTCTCCGCTCTTCTCCCCTGTGAAACTGGCACAATTTCTTCTTTTTTTTTTTATTCTGGCATGTTTGGAGGTCAAAAGTTCAATTTACTGGAAAAAATATTGGCAGAGATGACCACTGAAAATAAGGGTCTTACCCTGCACAATGTTGCACTTGAATGGTTGGTGTGAAAACGTTTTTTTTTTTTTTCCTTTCACGCTGCCGCTTTAATTAGACGCAAAATCTAGGAATGCGTTTTCTCCCACAACTTGGGGAATTGCCAACGGTTTTTCATCTGTCCCTGGACTCTTTCATACATACACACACATAAACGCACACACCATTACATTGTTATACATTTGGGATGAGGAGTACTCATCCCAAAGGCTGTATAGACCCATACAGAATACATCACAGATGAAATATAGCCCTTCAGAAAGAAGGCAGAGGAGGAGAACCTCCCACCTACACTCCTTCCTCCTTCTCTCTCTCTTTCACACACACACACACACACACATGCTTTACACTGGCTACGTGCTGATTGGACACGGGCACGGGTTTGCAAACAGAACTGCTAGTGACTGGAAATACACAGAGAGTGAGAGATGAGAGGAGCCCCTGCAGCGCTGAGGATTGGGCCACAGTCCTTCATACTCTCAACAATGAAAACATCAAAAAGCAAGACAAGAGACGCAGGCGAGGACACAGACAGCAAACATCTTGATACATGCATAAAGAAATACTGTCAATGGCCTTGAGGCTGGCAGGGTTTCATGTCTACCTTATAAACCAGCAGCACATCTCTCTGGTCCTGTGAGTGTTGGCTTTATCAATGTTCAGGTGCTTTGCAGAAAAAAAAAAAAAAAAGAAGGGGAGAAAAAAAGAAGGAAAGAAAGGAGCATGGATCACTGACCCCCAACCACCCCATTCCATTCAGATTGTGTTGCTATTTCCCCACTGATCTATGCCATCTGGCTGTGGATCTAAATTTTGGCACCCCATCCATGTGGAATGCCCCGGCACACGGCTCAGCTCGCACTGAAATGAAGGGAAAATGAAAATGAAATGAGCTGAGCTTCTCTCCTGATCCTGGTCTCAGCTCTGTCCTCTAGTCAATCTCATCACCCTCTCCCTCCTCAACCCTCCCCTCTCCTCCCTCCCTCCCTCCCTCCCTCCCTCCCC
>NW_019525453.1:585263-585696 GCF_002814215.2 Seriola lalandi dorsalis
TGTTGAATGCTGAACTGAAGTCTATGAACAGCATTCTCACATAAGTGTTGTTATTGTCCAGGTGAGAGAGGGCAGAGTGTAGTGCCATGGAGATGGCATCTTCCGTACTCCTATTCTGGCGGTAGGCGAATTGGAGGGGGTCCAGGGTGGGTGGTAGGAGGGTTTTAAGGTGAGCCAGGACCAGCCGCTCTAAGCAAAAGGCACTAATTGCAATGAGAGCTATACAAACATTAGAGGCTGACATTTCACCTTGTTTTCCGAAAGAGAGGCCACTTTGACCTGCATTGGCACACCTCTAAAACCATCAGTTAGATATTTTAGGGTGGGTGAGGTACTCAGGATTAAAAAGGAAACACTTTTAGTGAATCACACTACTCTAAAAAGATGAACCTGACAAAGAAGCTACCATTGTTTGTTATTAGACAAACTGTAC
>NW_019525453.1:585746-616558 GCF_002814215.2 Seriola lalandi dorsalis
GCCACCCATGGGTAATCAGTGTGCTCTCTCATTCCGTGGCACACGGAGACACATTGATCTGGCAGCACGCACTCATGCTCGTGGACGCACACCTACACACACACACACACGCACACACACCGGGGTTGTCTCTCACACACATAAACACTCACACATACATTGATCTGGCCCGCAGGTCAAGTTCAATAGGAACAGCTAAGCGGCCCCTTTTTTTTTTTTTTTCTTTACAGACTAGCTCTGCAGTATACTGCAAGGAGCTCTCACTCCTTGTCTCTCTTTCTCTCTCACACACACACATACACACCAACACATGCACGCTCTTTCCCTCTTATTCTTCTTTACACACACTGACTCTGGCACCTGAATCTGACAATAAAACTACATAAAATAAATGAGCCCACATATGGCTGCATGATGGAATGACATTCTCAGCTATCCATCACCTCTAAGTGTGACGCCTTCAGTACAACTGATTTAAAAAAAAAAAAAAAAAAAAAAAAAAAACTGATCTCATTGTTATAAGCCCAATTAAAGGTTAAAGGCTAATATTAGACCTAAATATTGTGGTTAATGTTGTACCGCTTCAGTCTGGATGAGGTTTTGCTCGTGGTTCCACTTGCATAACTCTAAAAGAAGCACTCTGGTTGAGCACACACAATCTGCTCCATTTTTGTACATATCAGACACAGAACACAACATCCATTTCTGTACAAATAAGTGCAAATTTTCCTGTGAGAGAGAAACGCACATATACTGTAAATACATGCATCGTACAACCAAAGAGACAGAGGGAAACATGCTCAGAAAGATAGATAAAATCACAGAAAAACACTCACAACACGCTGGAGACACATAAGCCAACATCTCAGTGAGCAAGAGCATGCTGGGATTGTTTGGGAGGGGGAATCCCACTTGACTGAAATCTTTCTTTTCCTCTCTGTGTGTAATTTTTTACTCTTTTATGATTCTGGAGTAATTTATCCCTCAGAGAGATAGACAGAGACAGACAGACGGACATACAGAGAGGGAGAGACAGTGGGAGCGGGAGAGAGAGGGAGAGAGAGAGAGAGAGTCCCACATTTGGCACTACACTTTGATTTAGTGAAGCAAATTTAATTTTGTTTGCTTTATGCAAAAAAGCGGCATGGGCCTCGACTTCTGTTGATTTCCACTGGAGGCAGAAACATCGCTAATGGGAGCTAGCGCCGTGCTCACCACAGCTACAGGGCTACGACACTAACTGAATTAGCCTCATGCATATATTAAATACAGACCTGCTACACAAATTAGCCTAGTGGTATGTAGCCTAGCACCTCACCAGTGAGGCTTTGAGATCTGAGCTGCAAATTAATTGGCTAGGTTGCCTCCAAGAGTAGCTCCTCTGTTTTTTCCTCCACCCTGAATTATGCTTTCCAATTGCCGAAGCATATTTGATATGCATGGAAAAAGGCGTGTAAAGCAGTGTTGCTTCACAAAAGCAATGTTTGCTTTCATTCCTACACTTTTGTGCATCTGCCACTCATAATGAGAGCAGGGGTTATGTCCCAGTATATGTGTAACTGCATGACCATATAGGCTAATAATACAGCTCTGAAATATATTAGATACAGTCCAACAGAAACATTTCCTGCTTTGACTCTGTGAGTTTGCTTGTTCATTACGAGTCACGCAAATTCCACATGCTGAGAGACACTGTAACGAACTTGTGCACATGTGTATCCCATGGTGACTACAGACAGGAAAACACTGGGCCGACCATACCTCATACCTTTTAATATCCTGAAAACTGTCACATCTAAGTAAAGGTACATTTACAGACGGTTACACGGGAGAACAAAAAAAAAAATCTTGATGAGGAAGAGGAAGACATCACATTTGTGTTTGTACGTTAGAGAGAGAACAAGTGAGCGAACAAGACAGAGATTAGTTTGATTACCACACTGAGAACAACCGTTATTGCTCCCTGAGGTCTCTCCCCTATCCATCTTGGTTCGATCCCTGGACATACACCTTGGCTCAGTTTCAGGACGGGATCTTTAAATGTAGTCGTGGATTAAGTCAAGCCTTACAACATCACTATTCAGTAGGACTCATTGTATAACACATTTTGACCTTGATGTTTGAAAGTTAAAGAGAGTTTTAGTAGCACCGTAATTAATTTCAGTCCAGGATATTTTAGCAGGCAATGAGGTGAAAAGCGATGTTGTAGTTTTCTTATGAATTCAGGAGAACGTGTCCTACTTTCTCCGGCTTTTGCATTCGTGCCTGCCTGGGAGTGTTGCATGTTGCAGTGGCGTGTGTGTGTGTGTGTGTGTGTGTGTGTGTGTGTGTGTGTGTGTGTGTGTGTGTGTGTGTTTGGAGCGGTGTTTAAAAAGGCGACACAAAAGTAAGAGGTCTATTCAATAGGCCTCCCTCTGCCCTGCCCCCTAGCTTGTAGGAGACATGGAGGACACGGTGTGATAGAGGAACAGCTGGGGTCTCTGGCAAAGGGACAGAGGAGCAAGCTGCCTTCAAAAAAAAAAAAAAAAAAAAAAAAAAAGCATGGTTGATGAAAACACACAACAAGTGACAAGGTAAGCACTTTACACAGGAAAAAATGTTGATGCTGAAGTGTTTTAGTTTAGAAAAGACATTTATACAGTATGTTGGATTATCTGAAATGAAAATCTAAAAAAGAGTCTGAGATCAAGTTTGTGTTTTTCATGACCAGTCATCAAATACACAAACCGCATCACTTTTTAATTATTCGGCTGAAGGAGGTGTTATATATAGCAAACTTGGATGAGCATTTCTTTATAAAATTCTTTGACCCATTTCACATCAATTTTAGCTTTTTATAGATGACATATAGATGGCACTGCGGATTTTTAAAAAACCTAATCCAGGTGTTTGGATGTCAAACAAAAAGTGGCATTCTAATGCAGAATAGAAACACCCAGAAATACATTACACACTACAGTAATCAAGACAACTGGGTGTAGGCCAGTGTTGTTGCATTTGAGTGAAGGACTCAAACTTGGACTTGGACTTGAGCATTGACAACATTTGGTCCAAGTTGGAGACTTGGACACAGACTTTTGTTCGTTTTTGTGCAGGTGCATGTTTATAAGTGCATTTTTTTCTGCTGTGTCACACACAGTAAATAAACTTGCTTTGAAATGGTGTCATTTGTGCTTAATGTTGACACTTCTAGGAAGCCCATCTAGGAAGTCAACTCAGACTCAACCTTGATGACTCGGACTCAGATTCATGTAATGGGGAGTTGACTCGGACTCCACTGGGAGTCTTCTTTGGTGACTCGGACTCGGACTCGGACTCGGACTCGAACACTGCAGCAACTCGAGACTCGACTGGGACTCGCAATTTAGTGAGTTGCCTAAAGAGTAAAATAAGAGTGTGTCAGGAATTGCTCTCTTGTATATTCCTACTTTAAAAGTAAAAATAATGGGGGGGACAGTGAAGTGTCACTCTCTAAAAAGGTGACCACGTGATTACCACTCCCTCTCCCTCTTTTTTCGCCCTCCTCCTCCTCCTCCTCCTCCTCTTCTTCCTCTCACCCTGACTGTCCCATCGCTGCATATTGCTCTGCATCGTTTTCTATTCATCTCCAAAACAGGAGAGCTCACCTTCGGCCCGCTGTTCTGATTTGTAATTGACCAATTTAGTAACTAGTGTTTGCACCTGTGAGTCATCAGTGCGGCCAATTGATCATGTTGCTTCAGCATTTTGAAGGACAATGCTGTCCCCATGAACATAAGAGAGTTTAGTTAGGAAGACTGTGCCAAATGTGCTGAATTGTGTGCGCTGTGTTTGAAAAAAAGGAAAGAGTAGAGTTGCCATCTAAGTGAGAAGCAGAAATTGTGCTTGTATTTTGGAGAACTGGTTTGGGACAGGGGTGTGAGGTTTTTGTCATTGTGTTTCAGGTTTGTTGTTAGCATAGAAGCAATTCAGATAAAAAATGTATCAAAGAACTAGTAAAAACAACAATACTCGTCTATTAAATACTGATGACTTGAGATATGTCTGTAATATTTCAGGGCACGTTGAAGTTTTTTTGCTTCGTTGGACGAGAAGTTTCACAAAACAACATGTCTGAACAATAAATATGAAGCTAAAGCCAGCAACTAGCTAGGTTATATTAGCATAAAAACATACAGAAACAGTTAGCCTTGCTCTTGCTCTGTCCAAAGGTAAAATCCACCGACCAGCACCTTTTATGTTCACCAATTAACACTTTATATCTCATTTACAGTATTTCATCTAAAAACCAAATTGTAAAAACAAGTTGTGGTTTTATGCCAGGGTAACTGTTTCCAGTCTTTGGCTAAGGTTAATTATAATTTCAGATCACAAAATAGTCCTCACCCCAGGACTGAAGTAATGTTTAAATAAATAGTTTGACATTTTGTGGAATATGCATTTGCCTTCTTGCCAAGAGCTAACTGTTTCCCCATTTCCAGTTTTTGTGCTGAACTAAGCTTACTGGCTGGTGCTGTAGCAATGGCAACAATCTTCTCATCTAACTCTCTGAAAGACAGGAACTTGGTGTGTTTCCCAAATTGTCAAACTATTCATTAAACATTATCAATTTCACTTCAGTCCTGTGAGAACTGTTTCTGCTCGGAAATCTGTCCCCAATAGTTAGAGGAAACAGATAACCATTTAAGAAAAATAAATAAATCTCTACACTGGTAGAATTAACTGATCAGAATATAGGTGTGCAACAGTTTTTTTCCCCCTGTTGTTGTCTGTCCATAGCTACACTGATCAGTATTGGTAATTGATACGCAGACCTGTGCTTGTTCAATCAATCCAAGCAGTGATATCTGTCCACCATTAGGGTGTGAAACAGTCAATCATGCATGTCAGCTCCCTGTCTATAAGACATTCTCGCCACTTTTATTGCTTTGCTGTGTGTATAGGCACAGACACAGACACAAAAATTAGTGTTTGTTTTCTCTCTCTTCTGCATGCACTCACACACACTCCACACCTCCTCAACACACATTTATGAGAGCTTTACTCACTCTGGTCATCTCCATCGAAGAGTCCAAATTTACTGCCTCAATTTCTTAACTGGAAACTGGAGTGTATATCCACATAGATACAACTAGATGTGTTTCTGCTGAAGGCCCATACAGCACTCATCCATATCGACTGCGCATGCACTGTAAGCCATTGTGTGTCCATTTGCATGGATAGCTGTGGATTTATCTGTACTGTAGGCCATAGTGCAGACTTGTGTATGGACGTGTATGGAGATTTACACCTGTTTTAACCCCAGGGTTAGCCATCAGTATTGATTACAACAGACTTAGCCAGATTTTAATCCCTGCTTGGCCCAAGACTATCGATCAGGGCGCTGAGCTTTCAAGTGGGTTTAACGACCTACCTGCCCCTCCTCCTGTCCCTCGCTCCCCAGTTTCAGATGTGCTCTTTTTCTAATTGGGAAGGAGAGGGAAAGGTTTGTTATTACTCCCGAAAGCAGAAGTGACGTGAGGTGTTAAGCTTGGACCCACACACTCCTCTTCCAACACACTCCTTTTTCAACACCAAACCATTACGGTAGGATGTGACAGCATGCTGCCCGTAAAATATGACTGCACTCATGCTTCTCCTATCTGGAGTTTGTGTAGGACATTATAAAGCAGGAGACGAGATGAATCTGTGCACCTTGACAGCAATGTCACAGTAAAAATACCTGCTGGTGAATTATGACCACTCACCTAGAAGTAGGAGCGTCCCCTTACGTCTTTATGGGTCCTCTGAAGACAGTTATATGGGACAACATGGGAAGTCTTATAGGAGCCATGGTGCCTTGGGACTTAGGGAGTGTTGTGAATTTATAGTTCCACAGAATGGTCACCTCTCTGATTGGTCCAGCACAGTAATGCTGGAAATTGAAAACCTGGGTTTTAGAAGTATTTGAGTATGTGTTTGTGTGCACGTTTGCTTGCCAGCTCTATGCAGAAATATGAATTTGAGTGCATTTCTGCTTGTGGAAACATTTGTCACTGTGCGTGTGCGAGTGTATGCGAATGTGTGTGTGTGTGTGTGCATGCGTGCATGTGTGTGTGTGCGCGCGTGTGTGTATGTGTGTATGTGTGTATGTGTGTGTGTGTGCGCGCATGTGTGTATGTGTGTATGTGTGTGTATGTGTGTGTATGTGTGTGTATGTGTGTGTATGTGTGTGTGTGTGTGTGTGTGTGTGTGTGTGAGGGTTGGTTACTGGGTTTGCCGTTTCTCCTCCATTTGTCCTCCTACAGGCAGAGCAGGCGAAGGGGAAATAAATTGGAGAAAGAGAATAAATCAATGCTAAACTGAGCGCCAGTGAGACCTCCTAACCCTGGCACTGTCACACACACACACACACACACACACACACACAATATGAAACGTGTCCAGTGAAAATGATGTATAGTCTTTGTATCTATAGAAACTCGATCTATCTATAGAACTCACACGTAGAGGCCAAGAGGAAAGAGGAAAAGGAGCTGGTTTGGTGGGCACTTTCTGCACTGGCGTGTATTGCACAGGATGTTCAAACCTGGAGAGGGAGACCTCATCACACTCCACCACTTCAGTTCTTGAGCTTCCTGACACCTGGACCATTTACAGTGTACATACTTCAACTATGACTACCGCTTCAACTTCAGTTTTCAGCCTCTACACATCAGCTGATGCTTCAACTAACGGCCATTCAACGGTTGTCACTTCTCACATACCAACTGACACTTCAACTCCTCACAGTGCGCTCGCACTACCTCAGCTTCAACTGACATTGCAACTGCTTTCATCACTTACTCTTTAAATGACAGTTCAACTGTTTTCATCTTTCACACCTCAACTGACAGTTCACAGCTAAATTAATACAATTTCAAACACTTTCGGCTCTTAGCACTTCAAAAGACACGTCCAACTCTTTCAGTGCTTTAACTTCAACTGTTTTAAGAGCTTGAACTTAAAGTGCAACTCCCATTCAACATCTCAGATGCGAACAATTAACATTTTGGCCCATTAATAGCAATCGCACCTGCAATTTTCAGCGTAAGCAAGCACACTTAGCTGTTTTCTAGTATGTCTCGAACAGCTCCATTTCTCTGTAACACATACACAGAAACAAACACACCACACTTGCTTATCATACTGGAGGAAATCAGTGCATCAGTCTGCTCGTGAAGGAACAAGCTGGATGTATTTTCTGACTGCAAAACCAAACGACAGAGCAACAAAACGGGACATCCTGACATCACTGCTGTTTTTTGTTTTGTGTTTTTTTACAGACGCAGAACTGCACTGTTGCGAGCTGAGGCTGCACGGTTCAGGCTACAGATGGAGCCAAGAACTGGCGGTTGGGGGGCAGAGGGAGTGTATAGATTGGGATTATGGGGGTGCACTGGGGAAAGGCTCTTCAGTGTGTTTTCTATTCAACCTAAGTCCTCTAAGACCTCCTCATCTCTTCTGAGCGCAGCAAGCTGAGATCTGATCTAATGCTGAGTGCCACATGTGAGAGTGTGTGAGAGAGACACAGCACTTTGATGAGAGCCTGCTGGGGATGTGAGTGTGTATGGGTAATGAACAAGTGTGTGCGTGTATGCTTGTGTGCTTATGTTTAGGGGTAATGAAGGAGTCCAGGGTTTATATATTTCTGTGTATGCCCCGTGTCTGTGCACTCTTCGTCATCCCTGAAGGGTTGTTTGGGGTATTCTGTGCAGGTTTTGGTCAGGGGGGAGGTGGGTTCTCGGGGTCTTGCATTCAGATGTAATTAGCCCAGACAATGGCCTGGTTAAAGCTGGAATCCTCCAAGCCCCCTCTCTCTTTGATTGTGTGGGCCAGCTGTGGAGGAATGGCCATTATCTCCCTGTGTCCGGCAGCATAAAGAAGCCCCCCCTGCCCTAGTTACCCCTGCGTTAGGGTTCCCACAGGGGGAGGGACGTGGGTCGGTCACACACTGGTCTGGAGAAAGTGAAAGCAACCAGAATACTGGTTTGCTTGCAAACATTCACCCAGATAAATGGCTTCACCTCGCACTTGAACCACTCTTTCTCAAACTAATGTAGGAGAGCAGGTGGCACTATTTACACAAGAGCAAAAAAGTGGCTTTTCACATCTGGATTTGAAGAGTGCTGGCCTTCAATACAATTTTAGTGCTGCCCTTCTACATCATAAAATATCTCTTCCAATCTACATGTAAATAGCCATGGGTGCCTTTATTCTATAGGTGTTTCCAAGTGTGTGTGTGTGTTTGTTTTTGTTCTCGCTGTGTGCCTTTCAATCATAAATATCTCATAGAGAGTTCTGCTGGCACACAGGGACACTTAGGCCCATTAGACTTGCGAAGAAATTGAATCTTTACAGCACTGGGGCCATATAATTACTGTTAATTTAACGCTCAGATTCTCCATCATTAACTCTCACTCTTGAATACAGAACGAGTTACAGGGAAACAGAGACAGTATGTGCGTGGAAACCGCTGCCTGTGTTGACAGCATACCCAGCCCTTTGACTGAATTAACAGCGACCTCTTCCTCTTGTAAGAACAGGACCCGCATCGTTTATGCGTTATTAAGTCCTGTAATTGGGCAGCCAGTAGTTTGCATATTAGTCTATTAGGGTAATATGTTTTGCCTCTCTTAACACACGGCTTGCCAGAGCCCCTGGCGACACATTTGGTAATTCTCAGAATTACACCCTAATCATAAGCCAGTGTTCTTTCAATCTCTATATTTCAATGTGCGTCACTTTATGTCTACGCATCTTCAGCTTAATAAGATTTATTGATTAACCTACCACTTCCTATATGTTATTGTATTGTAGCATGCTCTCTAATAAACCATTGTTTTAATGGATTTGTAACTATGCCTTTAAATTTGCTAAATGTTTTCACGTATTTCCATTGGTGCCCGTGATGTTGCATCCCAACCCTGTTTGAAGGTGAAACTTGCATATTTTTTGTCCTTCGAGGTTCCTTTAACCTCTTAATAGCTGCTAGGTTTTACAGCCGGTGTCCCACTTTGAGCCAATAAAATCACATCTCCTAAATACCAGTAGTTTGCCAAAGTAGGTCCAGGGACCCCCCCAGGGGTCTAAAAGGGTTTCAGAGGGGCTCAACAGAATGAGGATTAATTTCATTTCAATATCATTGCATTCATTTAAAGATAGAAGCGGCAGATAGCACAAAACTAGTGCTTTGATCAATTTTCATGAACTAACAGAGAGGACAAAATGGTATAATCAGAGTTTCTAAGTCAACACCTCTACGGTTCAGTGTTGCAGTGATGGAAGACGCACTCAGATGCTTTAATTAAGAAAAAAGGAGCTAATAATAAGACAATGTAAAACAAATCTGCAATACAAGTAAAAGTCCTGCGTTCAAAGCACAAAAGTGTTATCATTAACATTAGTATTGTTAGCAACAAAAAGTATTCATTATTCAGAATGAGTTGTTTATATTGATGGGTTATTATTACAGATGCATTAACAAGCAGCATTTTAATGTTGCTGGTCCTGGTGGGTTGTTTGATCAAAACAATTCATTGTAACTTATCAGTTGCTCATATATTATATTATATTAACAGCATGAAGTGGAGTTAAAATGTTTGGCTCTGAAATGTAGTGTAGAGTTGAACAAAAAAAAAGATAACACTCAAGTAAAGAATCTCAGTATCTCAGCTACAACTTACTTTCCACCACTGCTGTGTTGTATTGGGACATATTCATGAACTGGTTGTCATGGGAAATTTGGGAAACACTTGTTAGTCATGACTGATTTTGTGCATTGAAAGGTAGAGATAACTTTTTCCTCATCAAACTATTGAAATTCAAAGCCTGTTCGTAGGAGGTTTTGGGAAACCAAGCCTCGCGTGCCACTGTAGGTGCATCCATCTCAAAGTTTACCCAACAAGCAGGTGGAAGGGGGCACCGTGGGCGCAGAGCAGGCTGAAGGATCCAATTCTTGCAGCCTCCTCTCTTTGGCCCCGAGCTGCCCTCTCCGCTCGCCCCCCATTATTTGTCCCGACGGCCGAGCGCGCGGCCCCAATGAATCCTTTGGAACGGAACGAAAAGAAGGAGCGAATTGCAGCTGTGACGTGGGCGTTGTTGTTCCATTCACCGCGTTCGCCATGGCAACGGGGCAGAGGCCCTGGAAGCACGCGGCCCCTCTCTCGAGACGGCGTCCTGAGGGCAGAGAGGCAGCTGGAAGTTTCTCCTCACGATCACTGCTCACTGTTTCATGGCGCAAAATATCCAAACTATTCCACGTTAAACGCATGAAAACCGGATCAAACCAACGCTTAGCACTTTTGAGAATTTGGACCCTGAAAGTTATACGGTCACTACATCGATAAATGTGCCAATCCTGTGTATCTTATGCAACTTTTACGCATAGTTTTGACGCACGAAACCGATAGATGTGACCCACTGACCCAGATCAAGGTTCATAAACTACTTTCAAACATAAAGAAAAACGCTTTTTTTTCCTTTTTCTTAAAGCTGATCTTGTTGTCTTTTCTGTGTTTACACTCGGCAGCCAGATTTCTCCCTCCACTTTGTACTCTTGCATGCTGCAGGACTGCTAGTATTGTTGGGCAGAGTGATTGGGGTTTCTGTACAATCTCCCGTGACCAATGAGCGGGGTGCTGTCAGGGGTAACCACATCTGTCAACCGTTCTTGGCCAATAAAGAGCGGAGCGAGGCGGACCACAGGTGCGCGCCTCTGCGTCCCCTTGGCACAGCGCCCGGGAGATGCTGGAGAGAGACGCCTTGCTGCCCCGTGGCGCAAAAGAGTTACTGTCAAAGGCAGCCTCCTTTTAACTCCAGCTATCACTCTGGCTCCGATAGTTATGGCGACCGCAACGTCCAACCACTACAGCGTCCTCACCACCCCCAGCAGCGCGCCGCCGCCGCACTCGGAGTCCGGGAGCATGCAGCAGGCGGCAGCGTACAGGGACGCGCACACCCTGCTCCAGAACGACTATAGCACGTTACCGGGCGGTGGACATCCGCTCAGCCACGCGCACCAGTGGATAACGGCGCTGTCTCACGGTGACAGCGGGGCGCCCTGGCCATCTAGTCCCCTCGGAGAACAGGACGTGAAGCCCGTACTGCACGACAGTGACCGAGAAGAGCTGCAGAACTCCAGCAGTCTGCAGCAACAGCAGCAGCAGCAGCAGCAGCAGCAACAGCGACACCCTCACCTAGCGCACCAGCAGGCGCATCACGACGCCAGAGCATGGCGAACCAGCACAGCTACCACGCACATCCCCGGTATGGCGACATCTGAGGGCCAGAGCCTGGTGTATTCCCAGTCCGGTTTCGGTCTGATGCCGGGGGGAGAGCAAGGGGGGATGCACCACCACCCCCTGCGGGATGAGGACCACCACAGCCACAGCCCGCACCTCAGTGAACACGGAGGCGGCCCTGGGGCCCACCAGCAGTCTCTCTCACACCACCAGCACGGGGGCCATCAGGACCAGTCAGACGAGGACACACCGACCTCCGACGAGTTGGAGCAGTTCGCCAAGCAGTTTAAACAGCGGCGCATCAAGCTGGGCTTCACCCAGGCGGATGTGGGACTGGCTCTTGGGACGCTGTATGGAAACGTCTTTTCTCAGACCACCATTTGCAGGTTCGAGGCTCTTCAACTCAGCTTCAAAAACATGTGTAAACTCAAGCCCTTGTTGAACAAGTGGCTGGAGGAGGCGGACTCCACCTCGGGGAGCCCCACTAGCCTGGATAAAATCGCGGCACAGGGAAGAAAAAGAAAAAAGAGGACCTCCATCGAGGTGGGCGTCAAAGGGGCTCTGGAGAGCCATTTTCTCAAATGTCCAAAACCAGGAGCAGCGGAGATCAACTCCCTAGCGGACAGCCTGCAGCTGGAGAAGGAGGTGGTGAGGGTTTGGTTTTGTAACCGGCGGCAGAAAGAGAAGAGGATGACACCCGCGGGGGGACAGATACCAGGAGGAGAGGACATGTACGGGGACACCCCTCCTCACCACGGTGGACAAACTCCTGTGCAGTGACCTCAGTCCGTTATCCTGAGCAAAACACGGACCCCTCACGGAGGTATAATTCCTTCCTTGTTTGTTTGATTCTCTGTGCTGGACCGCTCGGAACTGGACCTCAGCCAGTTTAAATGTTTGACCCACGGACACACACAGTGGGGATATACAGTGGCACTCAAGCACTAAAAATACGCATAGCAGAGAGCCGTATGGAGAGCTTTCATGCCGCGGAACTGCCGAGCATATTGGGATACGGCTGGTGTGTGCTAACCAAAAAACACGTCCGACATTGATACAAAATGCTTTTCTAAACCTTCTACCAAGGCGCCAGTGTGTCATTATGTCATGTGTCATTAAAGAAAGGCAAAAGTGTGATGTGGACACGAGGTGTCCGCAGGGGGAACATCTAAAAACAAGCTTCGGGCATGATGTTAAGTCGCAGTCAGTGTGGGTAAATAAACGCCATCTTTCCATCATAACAAAAGCAACAGGGGTTCTTCGAAGCTTGGGGCAAGAGAGGGCTGAAATGGCCTGCTGTACACCTGCTGTACAATGTTAAAAATAAAAGCCAATACCAGCCTATTATTATTATTATTATTATTATTTTTATTATTATTATTATTATTATTATTGTTATTATGTGCTATTTGATCAATTTAAATTTAATCTGATATATTGACTGTCTAGTGTCAAATGCACTCAGTATTTATATATAAATATACAATAAATTGAAAATTTCTCTTGCTTGCTAAAACTTCTTACATTACAGTCCTTCCCAAATAATAACAATAATGCTAATAATTATGCTAATAATGGTAACGATAATAATAATGATGATAATAATAATAATAATAATAATAATGATGATGATAATGATAATAATGTTTCCATAGAGACTGGGTATTGGTTGACTTTAATGCTTTTCTTTCTGTGCAGACATTTCTGGGCGCCTGTTTACAGTGTTTTGCTGTTTATTATGTTATTTCTGTACTTTTCCAAAATGCTGTGACGAGAAAGACCGAGACTGTCCGGCTGGAACACTCAAAGCAATCCAGCCCATTTTGCCTTCCTTTCCTAAGAAGAAAAAAAAACCCACAAAAACAAAACAAAAACAAAAAAAACAACAAAAAAAACAAAACAAAAAAACTGAATATATCTTGGTACCAGCTCTGGCCGCAGTGGCTATACTACTAATGTATGACTCATTCATTCACTGAGAAGACTATTTGTGGGATGTATCTCCATTCGTTTTTGTATGGCTTCGTTTGTTTGTTTGTTTGTATGTTTGTTTGTTTGTTTGTTTGTTTGTTTGTTTGTTCCGTTCTCTCTGTCAGTCTGTGCCAAAGCACAAACACAGACACGTGTTCTTGTGCCACTTTAATCCTGTGACTAATAACCTGATCTGATGGTGAGGGTTGTGAGGGAAAATCCACCAGTAGTTGGAGATTTATTCTCTGACTGAAATTTTAAGAAAAATATATTAATTCAGAAACACAAATCCAACTGAAGGGTGTAGGTGGATGAGGAGAAAATATAATATTTGAGCAGATCCATAATATAAATTTTAGAGGATTTCCATGAGGCGTTTTGCATTTGAAAAACTTTCTGAATAGGCCCAGTGAACAATGTCAAACCAAACGCTCCACTTCCTTTTTTAATCCTTCGCCAATCAATCAAAATTAAACATAGCAATATTTTTACGTAATTTTTACGCATTTTCCGTATTGAAGAATATATTACATAATAATTTGATTTAAATAAGGCCTGAGATTCCTCTAATGCAAAAAGACTATTGTAAGTCTGACTACATCACTTTAATCCTTCAGCTGAATTTGAGTTTCTGAGGTGGAAAGAAAAAAAAAAAATCAACAAAACCAAAACAAAATAGCATTGACCTGAAATCTGTGATCAAACGAAGAGGGAAAAAAGAAATCAACGATTGCACAATTTCTATATGCTTTTTGTCATTAAATCGTATTTGTTTTCTACAACACTGCAGTCTTTGCACGTTTATTGAGCTTCAGGAAAAGTCGCAACTCTGGCAACAAGCTTGTTCTTTTTTCTTTTTTTTTTCACTCCTCCTTGTGCGCGAGCTTGCATTGTAATTATGAATTTTATCAATCCGTCTCGGTTGCTTCAAATTGTCCTTCAGCTGTTTCGCTTAAGTGTTTACTACCGCTGATGTGCACTGATATTGTTGTGTGGGCAGATAATCCGTGAAGATGCTCAGACAGCCAGTCAATGGATGGCCTAAAATTGAAATACATAGCATTAATTAATATTTTCATCGGGCTAAATATGAAAACTAATTGACAGTAATGACGAGACGTAATTTAGAATATCAAAACAATTAAAGCCTTTGTGTTTGTGAACATGCCTGTGAGTGAACGCTGGCTGAAACACAAGCAGAGAAATAGGCTACAGGTGTAGGACAGAGGGTGGTTCAATATAAATCAGATTTATATATAATCTGGCCTATTGCCTTTATTATACATAATAAAAATAATTCTAAACATGTCCTATGAATCATTTTAATATCTTAGGAAATATTTGAATAATTGTAGAAATGCTAAATATTTGTGCATGCACATAAAACACCGAAAAATTGGTGTTGAAATAATCACAAGTTTTCTATTTAGAAAGCTGAGAAGCCTGTGAGCGCAGTGTAAATCCAAACACTCAACTTCACTCTTGTTTCAGACGTTGCTGAGGATTGTGCTGCGGAACGATTTCCGGTCTCATTTCACCTGTCAGATTCAGGGTTTCTTCTTCCTCAGCACATCTCTGTCCTTCTTCTTCTCCACCTCATGTCTAATGTTGCTTATCATCTGCTTGAGCTCATCAGTGGCCAAGTCAGGAACAGTGCGCTGACGCCACCTAGTGGATGTTAGGAGGTTCAAAGTGGGCTCTGGATGGATGGAGGGTAATTGCTTGATGAACAGTGAGTGTTGATGCAGTCATAGATTTTTTTTTTTTTTTTTGATGAGACACTGCTTTTTTTCTTAATTATACTTTATAACTGGACCATAGCTACACTGAGTCAGCTGCATTTTTTTCCTAGGGTTTCAGAGAGTTTCTCAACTTAATAACTGACACATTTTTAGACTGATTCTAGTATTTGGAGACCCAGTATTTGTCCCTCAAGATCCTGAGTTTCTCCACCGGGATAGAGAGATAAAGCACTTTTTTTGTTACACATCTGAAATTTCCAACTAATGCCCTTGAAAGTTTCCTGCGAAGAAAGATGTAATCTGGCACCAATCAAAGGGAAAATGGAGACCAAGTTCAAAGATTCAGAATTGCATTTGGAGTTTAGTTAGTTGTGTTGAATTTAGAGAGGAATTTTCTTCACTCCATGTGAATAAAATTTTGCAGCAAATATAATTGAAAAGCAAAGCCATCTCTGAAAAATTCAAATAAATAAAAAGATTCAAAGACTAAAAATTTGGCCAGGGCCCTTCTTATAATTTAATTTATTTATTCTTATCTGCGGCACCTTTATCTCAAGTCAGGACAATCATCTCAAGTCCATTTCATTTATATTTCAAATCACATATCACAAATTTATTTAATGAAAATTTATGAATAAATGAAATTCCAATCAGAATGCATGAATGAAAATTTTCCATCTTGATGTTTTTAATTCATTTTCAGTCAGCCGCTACACAACTGGAGAGAAATCTGGCAATGAAAGGCTTCAGCCTCTTTGTCTGTTTACAACCGTGTCATTTCATAGTTTCATCTCACCTATTAATATCCAGGCTTTTATGTTGAAATCTGAGCCAGTGGGTGCAGTTTTGGGGCAAAAAGAGAGTGATTTGAGAAAGAAAAAAAAGAAAGAAGCGTGCATATTTGTGTGTGTGTGTGTGTGTGTGTGTGTGTGTGTGTGTGTGTGTGTGTGTGTTAAGCCAGGTCTAAACCCAGCTCTCTGGAGGGCCGTGTTGCTTGGATTCTGTCCTATCAGCAGGCGACCATCTGCCCTCCTCCTGGCCCTCACGCTCCTACAGGCATCCTCTGCATTATTCATATTTTTACACACACACACACAGGCACATTCACTCCTCTCTGCACACAACATCCCACCTCACACATCGTGCATACAGCTACGTGTTCGACACTCAGCCACACACACACACACACACACACACGCGCACACTCACACATCTGCTGCCTCCGACACTGTACGCCATCTCTGACTCACCAGAGATGGTTTATTCTCTGGTGTCATTGTCAGTCCTGAATTGTCTCCTCTGTCTTGTGTGGATGAGATCTCACAGGGATCCTGCACAATGGTGACAGAAAAGCAAACCAGCCAAAGTCATCAAATATCAGTCATCTGTCCGCGACTGCTTGTCTCTTTCCCTTTTCATGCCCCCTTTTTCTCGCCCAAACCCACGCTCACGTCTCTACAGTGGTGCTCCCACGACTTGCCTTTTCTCTTCCTCTGCCCTCCTTTTTCTCTCCGTTTCTCCAAAGCTCCAGCACGAGCACAAAGAAAAGGGCAGAGAGCTAATCCTTCAGCATTGTTGGGTGGGCTTAGTATTGTCGTATGGTAGCAAGCACAGAGGGAGAGGGATTATGAGACAGATATATGCCAGAGTATACCCACCTCCAAGTGCTGATACAGAGCAGTTTCTGCATTTTCTTCCTCAGGTAGATATGATTTTAACTCTCACTGATGCACACAATAACTCAAACAAAACAAGAGGAAAATACCACAGCTATATTTAATGAAATATTATGATTAATCCATTGTCATACAGCTTTTTATCTCTATGTATGATACATTCATAAGAATCTTTTTTTATTTTTTATGTTACAGAGCGTTTTCTTTTAAGTCATCTTCGCATATTCATTTGCTTTTTTTTTTTTTTCTCCAGCTTTCTTATTTACAGTTTGATGAGATTCCACCAAGTGTTTGAGCACACACAACACCAAGAGACAATGCTATATGGCTTCTACGGTCTACAAGCAGAAATCTCAACAGGAAAGTGACACACACACGACCCCTGACCTTTAACTGCTGAGGAACACTGAGACAGATGAAGTTGCCCACGGACACTGATCTGGAAGGAGTTTTTCAATTTTCCCAGTAATGGGTGAGTTTTACAAGAGGGAGTGAAGACACTCATCATCAGCTGAACAGCAGGATGACTGACCTCACCCTGCTCTTGGTCAGTTCAGTATTTCACTTCAGTATTTCATCTTTTTTATTTATTTATTTATTTATTTTTATGGTTTCGACATTACTTTTTGCAGCAAATGAGGGACTAACACCAAACTTCCTTAATATTGTGATATGAATAACATAATAACAGTTACCAAATTACATCTCAAAACATGGACAAACATGCAATCACGGCAATGACTGGTAATGTGAAAATATGCGTTTTCTTCAGTGTTACATGTCAACAGAAGTCAGAGGATCTACATTATTGCACTAATACACAGATCAATAAATTAGTCTGATAGGAATTCTCAGCCAGAGAACAAAACACATGTAAACATAAGAAGAAAAGTGCAAAATAATAAAAAGAAAATCTTTTTTTTTTTTTAAATTCAAGCACATCCACCATCATTATCAGTAATATAGCAACATAAAATAAATAGACAAATAAAATAAATATGACACATAAAAACATAAGTCATATGCTGGCACTGGTATAAAGTAAACAGCTTTAGGAGTCTGTTTTCATAAGGCTAAATCTGACTATTGATGAGAGAAGGCAAGAACATGCAGGCAAGGGGGTTTTAAGACACAAATCGAAACTTTTAAGTTAATTTTTTTTTTCAGTTTCAGACTATATTATTGTACTTAAAATCAACTGCAGCACATACCCACACATGAAGGCGTTACTGTCCATGTGACTAGTGTCTCCGTCCTTGATTTGAAGCCCAGCTTTGAGATGCTTTTGATAGAGAACCCAGAATGTAAAAGCCTTATACAGGAAATGATGATTTTTGCTGTCATTACCTCATCATTAATTCTAACTCGTCAATATCAACATCAATGTCCCACCTAAACATCAGATTCATAATGGTGGCTTAATGACATTACATCTGTATACCTGTTTGCTAAGTACTAGATTCCATTTATGGCATCATTACTTCTTATTTCAAAATGTACTGCTACATATTAATGCTACATGTTTTTGATCCAATACAAAAATTTTCCTTGTCAAGTCGAGCCTCATCCAGTTTTGAAGTTGGCTGTCGATATTTGAGTTTTAAAAAAATCCAAAAAGGATAAACTGGTCGATATTCATGTTTAAAAAAAACTAATTACAAACATTTTTGAGGACGATCCCTTCATAAAAGAACTGTGACCAACATATGTACTGAGTGAGACATTTAGTGGTTGAAAAAAACTTTGTAAAAACAATGTGGACACACTATTCCCAAATTATCACCAAGATATTTTTGGCATTTCTCTACTGCAGTTTCTCGATAATTACATACGGCAATTCAACTGCATTAAAGCCTGGTCACAGCAGCAGTTAAAAAGGAAAGAATTTTCCAATGAATTTGAGGTCAACTTTAATTAACTCTGACCCACAAATTTGCACTGTTGACCAATAACGAGCCAGTGGTGACCTCTGAGGTGACAGAGCGCTGGAGAGTCCAAAATGGAGGAAGCTCTCGTAGCTTATTAGCTGTGTTGAACAATTGATTGTTCTACTCTAACTGACTGTCATGAGACAGGAGTCAATGGTACACATATGAATTTCTGAGAGCTCCTGTGATGAACTGGTGCTAGCCCAGCTGGCTAGCAAGTTAGCAGTTAGCTCACCAGCTACAGCTGTTCACCAAGTATCCCTGCAAATATAGACATTACATCACCAAACTTCTAGAGCCGAATCTTTCACAAAGATGTGGTGTGAACAGGCCTTTAAGCTAGTATTAGTCGATATATTGGCCTGGCGAATAAATCGGCCTGTCTCTGTTTAAAAACCTCTGTGATGGCCCTGTAAGGATTCCCTTTCGTTCCTAACAGGAACAATGTTTTAAGTTGGACCATGAATAAGAAGCAGCATCATCACTATAACCACCACACTATCACTATTGTCTTTTTCTCAGACAAACACATTTTCTACGACCTAAATGAAACAACATTGAAATCATGACAGTGAGTGTTAGGGATGAAAAGCTCAGCTGTGAATCCTCATCAGTGCGTCATCATTCACACACAGAGGGCGACTCATCCATGCGCAGCATGGACACAAGCACAAAGCACATACTGTATACCCCCTTGCAGCCATATAAGTAGCAGCCATATGTGCATTTGCTGAATGACAAACACACATAAGACGTGCACCTCGCCATCACACACCCCAAATACCACCCACCCTAGCATAAAATTAAAGATGAACAGAGTGGACCTGTGTCTGCTCTCTTATTGCTTTACATAATGTTTTCTGGGCAATCCATCATTTTTGAAACATGAGGCATCTGTCACAAAAACTTAACTGCTGAAAGGAAAAAAAAAAAACCAAGATCCATCAGCTACATCTTTGCCATCTTTGTGTGGCTGATTTGACCAGAGCCACCGCAAAAAAAAAAAAAAAAAAGCATCACAAAATCAAACTTAAATAAGCCAGCAAACAAATGTAGATAACACTATCCATGAGAAGTGTAAAGGGACATTTTCATTGGCACGTGCCAGCCATGCACTTTCATTCAGACTCTATGTCTATTTAATCTATTTCTACATGATTGTTTGACTCATGAATGCATGTAAAATGTCTATCTGATCTAAAGCTAATGTCCTCAATGACAATCCTAACAACTCAGGAGCCTGACAGGGTATATGGTCATACTATGCATCTGATGTGTGACAAAATCTTTTTTTTTTTTGGCAAAATAAGTGTCTTAATAAGACAAAAGATAGTTCCAAAGTGCTTATGGCAGATTGCAGTTCACCATCCATTATCTTCCATGAAGTATTACTGCACTATTTAAATATGGGCAGCAGGCATTACTCCCAGCTGTGGGGAAAGACACACACAGGCGGTCATAGGGCTCCTCATACTGATCCTAGACCAGCAGAGTGGGTATTCATGGCGACTATTACAAGACAGGTTGGTCATTATGTCCAACACATACGGGATTTTATATAAGAAACACCTACATTTTTTACACCATATGACAGAGGGGATGATATTATATTTGCAGGCTATCTATACTATTTATACTCTTATAGAATCAAATATTCTATCTATTAAATCTGAGAATCAAATCAGATCCATTTATATATTTACACTGAACTGTGTTCATTCACATAAATCCTGTACAGTTTCCCTACGTATCAATGTCATATCAATACAAGGCATTTAGGGGTTCCGTTGAAAACACACAAGGCTGGGTGGTGCAAGTTGCTACGAGGGACAGCAGGGGAGGGGGGGTCACAAGCACTTAGTTGCCAAGGTTACAACAACGGGATGACAGGTAGAAGGTTGTGACTGCGGATGATGTCGACCACGTGGAGGAGTTTCTCAGCAGCGGCGTCATTTACTCCTGGTTTTCATGCTTCTAGTTCCTACTTTTCATTCTTTTTTTCTGCATCTTTTCTCTTTTCCTCCACTTTTCCTTTATATGCTGCCTCTTTTTTCTTCTGTCCATCTCTGACTTTTTTCCTTTTTGACCTATGCCTCACTGCCTTTCCTTCTGTTGCAATCATTCCTCCACTACAGTGTACCATCCTCAACTTCTCCACCAGCACAGGCGACAACAAAAATACTCCCCAGTTATTTTCTGTTCAAAGAGGTAGGGGACATGTGTGCAGGTGGGGATGCAGCACCCTCCTGTGGTGTGCGCATTTGTAGTGTGTCCTGTAAGTGTATGCTTTGTCAACACTTGAGCTGGTCTATTTCAGAGCACTCTGTGTCCATGTCAGAGTCATATAGCGAGTGGCCTGTAGGGTCGCTGTCAGGCGACGGCGGGTCCTGTGGCGTGTGGGTGCTTGGGGTGTGTGTGTGTGTATCGTCCTGGAAAGTGTCAGTACGGGAGTAGAGACCCAAATCGGGGAGTTTGGACTCGCTGCCCTCTGTGATATCGTTGTAGCAGAAGTCCTCCAAGTCCACAAACCACTCAGGCCAGAAACGCCGGCGGATACGCTCACAGTACATGGCCAGGTTGATCAGCTCACCTGGAGGGAACAGACAGCTGAGTGGGTAAGGTGCTGTGAAAACAGCATGCAGTCTGACTCATGAATAAAACACAGCGGGCATTAGAGCTAAAACGATTTGTCAATCAATCGATTTGTCATTCTGCAGAACAATAAATGGCAACAACTGATTTTTTTATGGTTCAAGTAATTTAATTTTTCAAGTGAAAATATCAAACATTTTCTTGTTCCACCTTCTGAATTGTGGAGATGTGCTTCTTTTTCTTTGTCATATTCAATACTAAACACAATATTTTGTTTTGTTTTTTCACTTTTTGTTTGACATTTTATAGATCATATATTTAGACCAAAACAATTAATCGATTATCCAAGACAATGAGCTACAGATGAATCAATAATGGAAGTAACCATTAGTTGGAGCCCTAACTGGGGCTCTGAAGAAGATCGACAAGACAGAAAGAAAACAAGAAAAAATTCTGTGTCCTTTAAATTTTACCTCTATCAAAATAAAACATCCCGAGAGAGGAACATCACTTTTTAGTTGCTTTTACGTTTGCTACTAGTGATGAGACCGGCGCCTTAGTCAATGATCAGATTTTTCTATGTTTCAATGTTTCAGGTTCGATTCACTTCTATTCACTTCCCTCCTTCCTACTCAACATGTAAATTTCCCTGATCTGTCCTTGTTTAGATATGACATGGTGCTGTGGTTGTCATGGAGACTGTCTTTCCGCTGGATGACCTGGGATTAAGTCCTATGTCGCCTGTCATCTTGAGCGAGATAACCTAATCTGCTCCTTAGGTACCGGTCTACGGCAAAAACTGTGCTCTGATATCTCTGTAGGAAGGCGAGAAAAGTCACAATCAGAATCAATATCAAATATGATGCTATAATTATTACAGAGTCTTCAGGATAGTGAGTACAGAAGTTCCATAGAATTAATTAAAAACTGATTACAGATTGAGATAGAGAGGTATGGTTAAAAAAAACAAAAAAAAAAACACGCTTAGCTTGCGGGGGACTCATCCTTTTTCTGTGAATTTTGTTTCAAGCACATTACACTTGAAACAGTGAATCATATCTGCACATCAGTTCTGTGCTTGTGTTAAGCTGTCAAGATAATAATAAAGGAGAGATGTGTTTGACTCTTTAAAAGAGACAAATGTCAAACACACATAGTGCAGTGCGTATAAAACGTTATGGCAGTGAACATGTCTTGGGTTCAGCAATCTAAAAGTTATAGTGTTATGTGATGTTTTAATGATGCTGCCCTTACAGTGCATACAGTCAAAATAGCTTAATGAAGAGCATGGTTTACTCTGTTTAAAAAGAGGATAAAATATTTAATATTATATACACAGATGTTTCCACCAGCATATGATAGATCTCTGCAAATACAGCTGAAACTGTCTGCATGTCGCCCATTTTGACGGGCTTACCTTTAATTAGCTGCTCTGGACGTGTTCCTGGTAGCGTCCACATAGCAGGGGCCAGGTGACTGAACACTGCAGCGTCTACTGTTGAAAGCTTAGAGCCCATGAGGTACTTCTTATCACCTAAGACAGCACACAGAAAAAATGTCACGTTAAAAACACACAATCATTGCATAAGTATGCTTTCCCTCTGTCTGTATTTTCAGACATTTGGATTTTGTTACATAATCTTAACTTCTGACATTAAAAATAATTTTTATACGGGAAGTGTATGGCCGCATGAGAAGGAAAAATAATGAGAGATCCACTTCTGGCCACAAAGTAAAAGGCTTCAGAGATGAGTTGATGCCTTTAGGCTTTGCAACATGTAACCTTAGGAAGCACTATTTATCATGGCTCAACAACATTTCCCACTGCATCCTCTTAGATATGTCTCTCTAAATATGTCTCTCTGCCACAAACTGCCAGAGGTTGTGTTCTTCTTTTAGGCTGCAATGTTAAGTTTCACCACAGGAGGTCCGTATTGAGCTATCCTGCTATCCACAAGTACAAACATGACAGTTCTTAAGACACACACAGCCTTTTGCAAATAAAAATGTTTATCTGTTTGCAGGTGTGCAAACAGATAAACACAATGTGAACACACAGGTGACAAAGTCCATAAATGTCTTTGGCTACACAGTGGACTCATAAACACAAAAGAAAATACAACTGTGCTGCACTGACTTTTATATGGCCAAATGTAATATATGTATGTAATAGATTCTAACCTTCCAAATCATGAGCATCAGTATTAATGAATTTAAAAAATAACATCTAGATTTGTCACCTAGCAGAGTGGCCAGGGTGCGCATGTCCTTCTCCATCAGGGCGTAAACCTCCTCCTTAGAAAACCGCCCGATCCCGTGCCCGTACATCTCCCTCTTGACAATCCCACCGGTCAGGTGACTCAGGATCCACTTGAGCAGATCACTCAGTGGCCCGCTCATCGACAGCATCTTCTGGGTCTCCTCCAGGTTGTCCACCCACTGACAGTAAGCTATGGTCCTGGGACACAAATACATAGACATATACTACCAGTACTACAGCTGTTACTGCAGCAAAGACTGTTAAGAAGAACCTTTGGCTTGACATTTCTCAGCCATGTAAAAGTAAACAAAAAACACACTCTGAATCTATATAAACAACAATACTGAAGGACAAAAAAAACCACTGGTCCCTTACCAGTAGAAATGTTCCTCCACCATTTTGGTGATGGCACGGGACATAGCCTTCTCCTGTGGCGTCAGGGTCTTGTTGAGGCTCACACCCAGTCTCTCCTCCAGGAAGTCGATGATGAATTCGGTGCCACACACCTGCTCCTGGTTGTACTCAATCCACGGCATCTTTCCCTGCGGTGAAAGCTTCCCATCAAAGTAGTTCTGCAGGAGAAAATGGATTCAGGGAAGGCAGGGGGAGGAAAACCATGATAAAGGAGAAACAGAATAGAGAAAGTGGTTGGTGATAAGTATTAGGTGAATTAAATTGTAATTGGATCAAGAGAAAACATTTAATGGAAATTTTAATTATCCCTTGCAGGAAACTGAGTGATTGCAGACAGCAGCAACTTAGAGTTTGACAATAATTAATCACAGCAAAAGTAATTAACGCAAAAGAACAAACTATGGATTTTTCCACAAAAAATGGACACTCACTCTCAATTCTAAACATACACTTTTAAAGAGACAACATAGTAATGTTTTATATTCTGTCACAGACATATAAGCACCGTTTTACCTGGTAGGGCAGGTCAACCATGCGGAGGTAGGTCTCCATCTTAAGGCAGAAAGGGGACAGGGACGGGGCGCCAGTTTTGGGCCTGGAAAACTGGTGGAGTATGATGGCATCTTTAGAGTCCAGCTCTTCCTCCTTTCTGTGTGGAGCAAAGAATGACAAGGCAGCACATCAAGTAGGAAGAAAGGCTTATAAAAGCAAACTCTCTCTCTCTCTCTCTCTGTCTCTCTCTCTGTCTCTGTCTCTCTCTCTCTCTCTCTCTGTGTTTTTTTTTTAGTTTATTTATTTATTTGATAGGGACAGTGCAATTTAACATAAAACAGGGTACTAATGTGTTGCACAAAGAGTTTATAGCTATTGCTAATTCTCGACTCTAGTTGGACTTTTACATGTTTAATGGAATTAAAAGTCAAAAGCAAAAAAAAGTGTGTGTGTGTGTGTGTTTATATACTTGCATTACTACTGCTGTGGAGACATATTTCTGTTCACAGTCACATTATGGGCACTTGCCTCCCATTTGGGGACAACAAGCCAGTTCCCACAATGTTAACCATTCAATTAAAGGCTTAAACTGTTGGGGTTCAGGTCAGGTATCTTAAGGTAAAGCTGGATTACCAACAATGCAAAGCAGCTCACTGACCCAGGGGCCACAACATTCTCAGGTTCATTGTTCATTATTTCGGTTAATATTGTATTCAAGTGGTCTGTATATTCCTAAATAAAGTTGTATCTAATCAAATTAACATTAATTAAGTAGTATTCTATTATAGGTGTACCAGTTGCACTGAACTTAATGGGAATTTGAAGAGAGCAAAGGACGTACACATCGCAATAAGGCTGATTTTCCTCTGGGCTAACTAACAGTTTAATGCAGCCATGAGGCTTGGGTAAGTCTCTAGGGCATTAATGGAAGTCACACAATATCCTTCTAAGTGACAAAAACAAGTCAGTGTGTGTGGGCTCTGTGTGAGAGCCAGTTTCAGTTTTAACCTCCTAGGACCTGGCGTCCACATATGTGGACCTCACATTTTGGGTTTTCTAGACCACAATACTAACTTTTTCTCAACAAGGGCCTGGTGACCACATATGAGGATATTATACTGCCACTCAGTAATCGAAATTTAAAAATAATGTCCTCATATGTGGACATCATTTTTCTCAGGTCCCAATCAGCCTAAATAGCAAAGAGAAATTAAAAATGCATGCCATGCAAGAGTTCGGGTCTTAGGAGGTTAAACCATTGCAGCATTGTGAGGACATTTTGTCACTCATTTTAAAATTAATGGTTAGAATAAGATTTGGGATTGGCTAAATGGACTGCCCTTTTGTAGTCTTATCAACCACTCAAAGTACTTTTCACTCTATCACACACGCACACATACACACTGGGGGCAATTTGGGGTTCAGCATCTTGCCCAAGGACACTTCGACATGCAGAGGAAGCTAGGGATCAACCAACTGACATTTCAAGTAGTGGACTCTACCACCAGAGCCACAGCACTGTAATGATTAAATGAGGGTCCTCACAAGTATAGAAGTATAGTGTGCCTGTGTGTGTGTGTGTGTGTGGGGGGGGGGGTAAAATAGGCTATCATATGATAAATCAAGTGATTGTGATTGAGGGAATAAATCAAATGATCTGCAACCAAGGTCTTTTAACTGGCCCTGAGTGACTGTCAGCCCTGGGCCATTTGCACTGGCTGAGGGACAACTGCAGTGTGAAAATAATAAGGCATACCCTTCAGAAAGATTATGGTGCATTCACGTGGATAGTGTTGGAGATGCACACTTAGTTAATGGACAAGCACGGGCCTACGAATGACAACAAATTCACGTGGGCACAATGCAGAATTACAGGGAGCTGTCCAATGTGAAAGGTGCTGAACCGTAAAAAAACACAAGCCGCAGCCTGAGAGCAGAGGAGCTGTCTGTTCCACTTTGGTGCTCAAATGCCCGCTGACTCAAAGGCAGTTTTTAATAGGGTAACGTGAATAATGCATTGCTGTTTGATACAAAAGCTAGTATATGTATATATGAATATATCTGCAATATTTCACTGCACAACAAATGGCCTGTATTTCCGCCATGTATAAAAATCGATCAACAACAGCTATAAGGAAACCAGTCTGCTGCGTGTAAGGCCAACAGACCAGAATGTCACTCGTTGTCAGCAGAAGTAAAAATCACATAAATATCAGTTTTAATTTTCCTAACGACTCCAAAACTGCACCGCCTCCGTATGACTTTTGTTGTGATATCAAGTGTCCTTCTAAGCTGTGTTGTCGTACAGCTGTAGGCCTGGACTGCAGTTAACCCGAGACAGACTCGCTCTATCAAACCCCCAGTCCTGACAATGAATATTCAATAAAAATGAATGCAAATATAATTATATCTGTCACATAACCTTTTTCTTTACAACTACCATACCTGGCTTTGGTGTTTTAATGTTTACATTAGAGGTTGTAAAAGGCTTTTTCCTGCAGTGATGTAGACTGAAACCTAACACCGAAACATGTGTATGAAAGCTGAGGGGTCACAATAAAGCAAACAAAAGGTGAACCTACACCATGTCGCCTCGTCCTTGAAATACAGACAAATGAAAGTGACCTGCTGTCACAATCTGTAATGTCAGTTCATGTGAGAGGGGAGCTGTGTGTAATAGGCCCTTGGGCTGGCAGGCTAACCACTCAAACAAACAGCATGGGAAATGAGCCATTATCATGGTTTTATAATCGTTATCATTTTTGAAAGACCGACGCCAAAATAAAAGCCCATGCAGTAGATCAAGCTCACATCATTAATTCATAAAAATAAGCCAATAAAGATGGAAATCTCCTGATGTGTGTGTTTGGCTGGGGGGTGGAGGGTTCCGTTACATCATAACCCACCCACTCACGATTCCTTATTTTCCACCGACTCCGCTCTCACCCCGCCCAACCTGCCGAGATTAAGTAATATCAAACCCCAGTGAAAATACAGCAGAGCTGGGAGATCTGGAGTGACAATATGAACACAATACGATCCACAGAGTATGCTCTAGCCCAAGAGGCCTGACAGTGGGAAGTGATGAGCTCTGCAGCCTCTACAGTGACTCCTCTGACAGCCTCTGTGTTATTGGTACCTGATGGCCAGCAGTTCGTGCAGCAAATAAGCAGCGGCAGCGAGCAGAGCCCCTCCAGTCAAATACAGCGTTTTCCGCCACCACGAGTCCGAGCCCAAAGCTGACATTATCCCGCCGTAGTCCTGCAGTGGGTAGGCGATAATGTACCCATAAAACGAGAGCTGCTCATCGGAGCCCAGCAGGCCGGAGGAGAAGCTCTGGTTCTGGCCAAGATCAACCACACACGACCGCGTCCAGGCGAACCCGACGCGCCAGTACATGCTCTCTGTCTCCGGCCACTTTCCGCCTCACTCTAGCAGCTCGGGGCTTCATTAGCGGGGGCTTCATGGGTGCCGAGGGCCGCGGGTACTGGGCGACTGGGTGAGCAGAAGCCGACTGGACACAAACATCCCGCCCGGGGCTTGTCCCCGCAGCGGGGTCGACATCCTCCGCAGCCCGCTCGGAGCTCGCTGGTTGTGGCCTCCCTCCTGTCACTGTCAAGGCAGTGAAAAGACACAACACAGCTTCCGGTTACATCTTACAAAATAAAAGTGGTTTTAAGGATGGCGTTTTGCAACGTTCTTGGACATATGCCAAATAAAAACATACCTGTTTCTTGCTTCCTACATGTCCTATTCAGAATTTGTATTAGATATTACGGCAAGGCAGATTTACCCAAGGGTGTATTGGTCTCAACATTGGTAGCGACACAGCAACCCCTCCAGACCTCAAAAAGAAAGTCTGTCTGCTTATAGAGATATGTTACATAAATATATATCCATCCCAAAGCCTGTCAGTATATGTTCATATTATATATGTAGATATAAAAGATAGACATATATGTTAAAATTTAATTAGAAATTATTAAGAAAGTCATATATAACCATCTATTTTTTAATCAATTTTACTATGAGTATTTCACATATGTTATAAATTATATCTTCATATTTCCAGAGGATGTATATATGTCATAACAATACATCCTTTTATAGGTGACATATATGGTAACATCACTTTTGATATAGGGACATACGCCTACGTCATATGTCATAGGTCATAGTATAGTAAGCAATGAAAAAATACCACAGTACAATAAGGTATAAAAACATCAACGTATAGTAAGGGATAAAAAGTCATAGTATAATGAGGCATAAAAAGTCATAGTATATTAAGGCATAAAAATTACATATCATAGTAAGACATAAAAACTCAGTAAGGCATAAGAAGTCATAGGATAATAAGGCATAAAAATGTCATATTATAAGAAGGTATTAGAGTCGCCAATAAAATGACTGCTCATCATGTCTTTGGATTTGGGGGAGGAATCTGGAGTATTCAGAGAAAAACCACGCCAGCACCGGTAGGACATGCATATTCTATGGAAAGGCCCCAGGCCCAGGATTCAAATCCAGAAGACTCTCACTGTGGGCAACCAGTTTTAACGACTGCATCACTGTGTTGCCACATAAATGAATCATCATATATTAAGGCACGAAAACGTGATAGTACAGTAAGGTATAAAAAAACTCATTGTATAGTGAGGCATAAATTGTAATAGTATAGTAAGGTATAAAAATGTGAAAAAAATGTCATAGTATAGTAAGGCATAAAAACTTCATAGTATAGTATGTCATAAAAATGTCAAATAATTTCATAGTATAGCAAGGCATAAAAATGTAAAAAAATATCATATTATAATAAGTCAGAAAAAGTAATAGTATAGTATGTCATAAAAATGTGAAAAAGTATCATAGTATAGTAAGACATAAAAATGGAAAATAATGTCATAGTATAGTAAGGTATAAACATGTGAAAAAGTGTCATAGTATAATAAAGCATAAAAACATGATAGTATAGTATGTCATAAAAATGTCAAATAATGTCATAGTATAGTAAGGCATAAAAATGTGAAAAAATGTCATAGTATAGTAAGGCATAAAAATGTCATAGTATAGTAAGGCATAAAAATGTGAACAAATGTCATAGTATAGTAAGGCATAAAAATGTCATAGTATAGTAAGGCATAAAAATGTGAAAAAACTTCATAGTATAGTAAGGCATAAAAACTTCATAGTATGGTATGTCATAAAAATGTCAAATAATTTCATAGTATAGCAAGGCATAAAAATGTCAAAAAATATCATATTATAATAAGTCAGAAAAAGTAATAGAATAGTATGTCATAAAAATGTGAAAAAGTATCATAGTATAGTAAGACATAAAAATGGAAAATAATGTCATAGTATAGTAAGGTATAAACATGTGAAAAAGTGTCATAGTATAATAAATCATAAAAACATTATAGTATAGTATGTCATAAAAATGTGATAGTATAGTAAGGCATAAAATTGTCAAATAATGTCATAGTATAGTATGTAATAAAAATGTGAAAAAATGTCATAGTATAGTAAGGCATAAAAATGTGAAAAAACGTCATAGTATAGTAAGACATAAAAATGTGAAAAAACGTCATAGTATAGTAAGACATAAAAATGGAAAATAAATTCATAGAATAGTAAGGTATAAATATGTGAAAAAGTGTCATAGTATAATAAAGCATAAAAACATGATAGTATAATAAGGCATAAAAACATGATAGTTTGGTATGTCATAAAATTGTCAAATAATGTCATAGTATAGTATGTCATAAAAATGTGAAAAAATGTCATAGTATAGTAAGGCATAAAAATGTGAAAAAACGTCATAGTATAGTAAGACATAAAAATGGAAAATAATGTCATATTATAATAAGTCAGAAAAAGTAATAGAATAGTATGTCATAAAAATGTCAAATAATTTCATAGTATAGCAAGGCATAAAAATGTGAAAAAATGTCATATTATAGTAAGTCAGAAAAAGTAATAGAATAGTATGTCATAAAAATGTGAAAAAGTATCATAGTATAGTAAGACATAAAAATGGAAAATAATGTCATAGTATAGTAAGGTATAAACATGTGAAAAAGTGTCATAGTATAATAAAGCATAAAAACATTATAGTATAGTATGTCATAAAAATGTGATAGTATAGTATGTCATAAAATTGTCAAATAATGTCATAGTATAGTAAGGCATAAAAATGTCATAGTATAGTATGTCATAAAAAATGTGAAAAAATGTCATAGTATAGTATGTCATAAAAATGTGAGAAAACGTCATAGTATAGTAAGGCATAAAAATGTGAAAAAACGTCATAGTATAGTATGTCATAAAAATTTGAAAAAATGTCATAGTATAGTAAGGCATAAAAATGTGAAAAAACGTCATAGTATAGTAAGGCATAAAAATGTGAAAAAATGTCATAGTATAGTAAGGCATAAAAATGTGAAAAAATGTCATAGTATAGTAAGACATAAAAATGGAAAATAATGTCATAGTAT
>NW_019525453.1:616578-617125 GCF_002814215.2 Seriola lalandi dorsalis
GGTAAAATCGCCTGAATCCTCAGTTGAGGGGAACATGCAATTCTACCCCCGGTTGTATAATGGCCTATGTCAAAAGTGTGACTCTTTTGTTGAGTTTTTTGTGTTTCCTGAAAAACCTGAAAAAATGACTTAGGCCATTATTTTAAGAGGGTGTCGATATGAAGGTATTGATTTTGACACTGCAGGGCTCATGTGACCAATTTTTTGAGAGTGTGCAAGTTAAAATTTCGTGTGAGAATACATGATGATCATTACAGGCTGTTTTGGTGCCTCTGTGGCTCGTGTACCGTGTTAGCCATTGTGGTTGAGAGTAGTAGTTTATCTTCCTCACTGGCTCAGTTGGTCTCTCCCTGCTAACATGGAACAATCCACTTGGCTGTAACAGTGTTCAAAAAATGAGAAAAGAGAGGAGGATGCTGGTGGAGAAGGAGAGCCAACTAGAGGTCCTGACACAACTGATAATGAGAGTGTAGGTGCGGGCAGGGAGAGATCGACTGAGCTAGTGAAGAAGACAATGTACTTCGTTCAACCACAATGGCTAATGCAG
>NW_019525453.1:619749-661825 GCF_002814215.2 Seriola lalandi dorsalis
AATGTCATAGTATAGTAAGGTATAAACATGTGAAAAAGTGTCATAGTATAATAAAGCATCAAAACATGATACTATAATAAGGCATAAAAACATGATAGTATAGTATGTCATAAAATTGTCAAATAATGTCATAATATAGTAAGACATAAAAATGTGAAAAAATGTCATAGTATAGTAAGGCATAAAAATGTCAAGAAACATCATAGTATAGTAATATATAAAATGTCATAGTATAGTAAAGCATAAATTAGTCATATTATAGTAAGGAATAAAGATATGATGGTATATCAGGGAATAAACTACACACACATAGATGCCAACCCTGGGATTTGAATCCAGAGCTTTCACACTATTAGGCAACACTTCCAACCACTACACCACCAATCAAACCTGTTTTTCAATGTTTGGAGAACAACCATGAAAAGGTCATGTTATGATAAGGCATTAAACGTCATTATAAGGCATAAAAGTGTCAAAAAACGTCATATCATACTAAGGCATAAAATGTCATAGTATAGTAAGTTACAAATAAGTCATATTATAGTAAGGAATTAAGACGTCATAGTATATTAAGGAATAAACTACACACACATAGATGCCAAAGCTAGGATTCACAGCAAGAACCTTCTTACTGTGAGGAGACAGTTTTTACCACTAGACCACTAAGTAAACGCACTATTCAATGTTTGGAGAATAACCATAAAATGGTCATACTATAGTGAGGCATAAAACATCATAATATAGTAAGCCATAAAAATGTCATAGCATAGCAAGGCATAAAAACATTATAGTATAGTGAGGCATCAAAATGTCAAAAAACATCACACCACAGTAAGGCATTAAACTTCATGAAAACGTCATGTATGTTAAGGTTTAAAAATGTCATAGTATGTTAAGGCATAAAAATGTCAAAAAAAAAATCATAGTATAGTAAGGCATTAAACGTCATCTTATAGTAAGGCAAAAACATCATAGTATAGTAAGGCACAAAAACGTTATAGTATAGTGAGGCAAAAAACGTCATAGTAAGGCATAAAAATATAGTATAGTAAGGTGGAAAAAATGTCATAGTATAGTAAGATATAAATACGTCATAGTAAGGTATAAATACATCAGCAAGGCATAAAAAATCACTGTATAGCCAGGCATAAAAATGTCATAGTAGAAGAAGGCAAAAAAATGTCATTGTGAAATTTTCATGGGGCTTTTCCACAGAAATTAAACTCTTACTTTAATCTACCATTTTATTTTCACTCCTGGTGCTGGCCTACAGAAGAAAGGAGCCAGGTTTAGCTTGCTAGTTAAGGCTAGCTAACATTGTTAAATAACATTAGTTTTCATTTTTCTGGTGACTAGTTACCACTATGATATTCTCACATGACCTGAGCCTTCAGATAGCCATTCGTAAAATGAATGATTGTAGGTTTTATTTTGAAGGAGACATAATGTAGCTTGTGGTATTATTTCCGCTGCTCTCTGTGTGCTTCATGCAGCTACAGTGACATCACGGGGACTGACTGTACCTATGGTAGGAACGCCTCTAGGCAACTACTGGTAAATACGTCCTCTGATACCATTCAGTCATTAAACTTAGAATTTCCCAACCATGAATCCTAAACGAGAGAAAAGTGTGTAATTTTATTATTATTCATTTTATTAGTAGTACAGACTTTAATATCAAAACTTATGTGTACCATTTTACATATTCTTTGAACTCACCACTAGGGGTCCTACCACAGCCCCTGTATTGAAGTGACATCGACGTTAGGTAAAAGGACTGTATAGGACTTTTATAACATGCTGGAAGATTCCCAAAAGTCCTTTACATACTATATGAACATGAAATAACATCAGTGACCCACTTTGTTTTGCACATCATAAATTTTATTAGCATAATTGATCTTCCAAAAACAATAAACATAAATTTTCAAGTAAAACGATTTTGGGAAATGTTTATCAGAACTAGTAGGAATATTTGAGTGGGGTCCTTTTATTTTCAGGCCCATTCATGTGAACAGTCATGTAACAGATGGAGCTTGCCAAAGGGGAGTAGAACAGCAGAACAAGGCTGTATGGAACCTGCCTCAAAGGATTCAATGTTTCACCTCTGTCTACTCACTCAGTGCAAGGAACTGACACAGGGTGGCGTTTATCACAATGTTTTTATCTCTGTTTTGGTGGTTTTCCTACAGAGAAAAGTGTACAAGAAGCCACTGAGGGAAAAATGACAATGAATCCAATTGATGCAACAACATTAACCCCCTAAAATACATTTTACAGTTCACGTGAATGGGACAATGTGCTATTATGAAAGGTTTTCTCTGTAACCAGCAGCTTTTATTTTGTAAGGCTTTCAAGCACCTTGTTTTTGTGTACAGCCACACACACAGCTCCCACTGCATTACATCACAAAAATATAGAGACATCTACAGGTATATGCACACATATATTGCCACAATTCAATGATTAAATAGATGGCAAGGTAAATAAAAATAAGAATGTACAACCCAAATTAAAAATAATTGAAAAACTGTTTTCCACAAGACATTATTCTACAAAGAAAGCAGAATAAATGAACAAATAATTACATTAAAAAAGAAGAATGAGCTTTGCAGCAGGCAAAACGAATCATGACAGTGAAGCTAAATTAGCTCATGATTTCCATCAGTTTCCTTAATTAAGCAAAAACATGAAAGATAAAATAAATGAACAGAATTATAAGGCTATTTACAAGTGCGAGAGGGAATGGGAGAAAGGAGGTGGAGTTGTCATGATTCAAAACAGTAAATTCTTGTGGACAAAGCTCATTTCTGCCTCAAAGAGGAGCCATCAGAGGGCAGGGGCATCCAATCACGTCACAGTTGCACAGGGTGATAGCCAATCAGATACACTCTTTAAACAGCACAGGATAAAATTATTTTACAGAGTAGACTACTGTACTATAGTCCCTGAGGAATGAAAACCCACCCAGACTGACTGCTCACATGTTGTACACACACAGACACACACACGCATACACAGTACTTGTGATCAAGTTTGCTCGAATCCCACGGAGCTCTGCATCAACTGCTGCGCTCGTCTGGGCTGTTCAAGGATGTCAGGATCATCACAATGACAGCTTTCTACCCCTGCACTTCTCCCATCACTCTACTGCAGTTTACAACATTCTTGGCTTCCCTCTCCCCCTCCCCCCGCAATGTTCCTCAGTTTTAATTCATTTCAAGTCTATAGCAGAGTAGAGTGGCCTCATCGAGACAACAAAGCTGCTGTCACCGACCCGCTGTTCACTGCAGGCATTTCAATCAATGGCTGCTTGCTCAATCCATAAACCCTTATTGATCGGATAAGGGGAAAGTGAAGACATGGGTCTCTGAGTTTGTTGGGGGTGTCAGTCGAAGATGAAGGGACATCTTGGTCAGATGAAAAAGTGATTTTCCAGACTGACATCGCAAAGTTTGTGCTGTGTGACATTTTAAAAAGGTCCATCCTTCTCTACATCAACATTACGGATCCCCATGGAAACAGACACCACACTAAGACTGGCTGTAGGAGTTGCTTTGGTTCCCATTGGAGCTCTGGTCGCTTTCACTAGAGACAGGACAGAAAGAAAAATGGAAACACTCTATCATATGTGATACTTCATCTCTTCGAAGACAAAGTGAAGTTAACTGCAGTTGGGAGGAAACATAACTGCAGAAAAAAAGTCCAAAAAGCGATGATCTGAAGTTACTTAATTAACTCATTAGTATGTTTGCATTTATTCAAAAACGACACTTCTGTAAATATGACTTAAAAATGTGATATTACGATTGGACAGTGAAGTACACAGAATTATGTTAAGAGTACTTTTTTTCTTTGTTACACATGGGAAAACCCACTCCAGTATGTTCAGATTCAACATGACACCAGGTAAATGCAGCTTTATGCTGTTTACAAATGGTTTATTGTACTCACTCATAAATAAATATAATTAAATAAAGATTAAAAACATAAATAAATTAGCCACGCCCCATCAAATAAAAATGTACTGATTACAAAAGCAGGGTTGGACATACATCAGATTTACCTGTTAGGAGGAGGTTTGGGCTTAGGCATCTTGTTTAGCACAGCCGCTATCTCCTTCCTGTCGTCAAAATTTTTCCACTGGTCGTATAGCTTCAGAATGACACGAATAATCTCCAGGATCTTGACAGAAAACACAAACACAAGATAACACATTGAAACCGCAGCTGACACCCCATGAAGATAAGTAGCACTTCATGGTGTAGAGACATCAAAGCCAGGGGAACTAGGAGATGACTACGACACTTTTGCTGCCTTGAAAGTGAAAAGTTGCATAATGTATATTTAAAGGGTAGTAATTGTTTTGACAAAAACTGTTTGATTCTTCCTCATCAAAAATACTAGAGGCAACTTTAAATAATGCAACAGAGGTCAGTCTTACTTTGTCCATGTCAACAGAGAGCTCCGCAAACCACTGTCTGGCATCTTTCTGTTGTACCACGCAGGCGACATGCAGACAGGCTGTGGGCGGAAAAGACGAACAACTGATCATGTTACATCTAATAAAGCTTGTTTTAAGTCCATAACTACATTACATGGCAGCAATGAGAAATGCATAGGGTCAGCTCTTACCCAGGGCAATCATGAAGGGAGGGTAGAGCAGACACAGATCTGTCCTGTATGTGTCATTCACTATTCGCCTGGTACAGACACATTACAGCACAGTGAGTGAAGCTACCAAAAACAGCAAAATCTAGTTCTTTTTGCATTTAAATATCAATAATTCTATGGCAAAAGCAACAGATAAATGCCCACAGACCAGGCCAGGGGCAGCAGCATGTCCTCCTGTCCCATGTCCTGCACATACTGCAACAGTGGTCTGTAGGGGTGGTACACGATCAGGCAGCAGTCCTGAAACATAAGTTACATCAGTGATAAGTCATCCAGACAACCGCTCAATTAGGCCAAACTCAGTAGCAAAGATAAAGATCTTTTCTACTCACCATCAACTCCAGAAGGTAGAACTCACATTCTAATATCTGTAAAGACACGAATTAAAATTGTATTGTCAGGCCATTAAACTGAATTAGTTAAAAATACAACCCATGTTTCAAATATGAGTGGAACATCAAGCTGGTTTGACGCTGCATGTGTTTTTAAGTAACCACCTGCAGTGATGCTACATTTGACAGCTCACACACACTTCCTCACTGAATGATATTACATTAAATATTAATATAAAGTAAAATCTACATTTTGCCTTTGATTATTTTTTGTATTGCCAGATGAAGGACCACAGATAAACACTTGTGAACAACCCCAATAACCAATGTTATCAACTACTGCAAAAACTATGTGTATATGTCCAGACTATCCTTGTGCCACCATCAATCACTTTTACTACATCTGCAGAGTGGACATGAAAATTAATGTGTAGGAGTTGCAGCACCCCGCTAACTTATTCTATACTATGTGAGCCGCTCCCTCCTTTTGTCGCTTCATGGTGGCTCACTATAAATAATAGTTAACACAGCTTTCTGGACAGGCAGTGTGTCAGGACAGCCCTTGTGACGTCCTGGCAATTCAGTGGAAATGATGGATAAATAAAATCCTGCACTTGACACCACAGTGAGAGATGCTGTGCAGAATGAATGCATGCACACTTGTGCACAGGTGGCCATGGTCGAAGCTTTCTCTCACAGCAACAGAGATTTCATCATAGAACTGCGAACATTAGTTGTGGAATCTCACGTATTGATAGACACTAATGTGGCAACACTGTGTTGGTATGCTGTAATGTAGCACAGCAGTGCATAAATAACTTTGCAGAGGAAGCAGGAAAACAACTAGCATACATGATCCACTGGCACATGGCTATTTTAGTGGTTTAACTAGTGAATTATGTCAAGCTTTGTTTTACTGTTTTAGCATTAATTCAAAACAGTCTATGTCTACATGTAGACCTCCATTCAAACCTGACCCTTGTTCAAACATGAGTTAATGTCATGCCCATCCCTCAAACACACACAAATATTTGAATACTCTAATTAAGCACTTTATTTGTCATTGTGTTATTAGGCTGCAGGCAAGGTGATTACTCTACTTTTACTTATTATGTTGTAGCATTTACAGTTTCATGAATGTTATTTAATGCTTATTTGCACATTGCACTTACAGTAAGTCGCACTGTTTAACAGCAACTAAATCCGACAAATGTAAACTGTTACAAAGTCTTTTTACTTACATGATTCATTCTGTAAGGGAACTCCTTTGGGAAGGCATAGGAGAACCTTGTTTTCACTGTTGGAAAGTAAAAAAAACAAAACAAAATGATTGTAGGGGAAAGCACACTTTGACCGATATGGACTGCAACAGTGGTGCTATACTCACAAGTTTAGGAAATATATTAATGAAAGTTGTCACTTACACACAGATGTTGCTGCAGAGATCAGCCTGGTATTAGATACAACTCCAAATTCCTGAAATGTTTAAGAAAATCATGAAAACTCATGTCAAAAATCTAATGCAGGCCTTAGACTTGTATTTTGCTCACTCATCATTTCCCATGGTCTAAGACACTCAAAATGTGTTAATGTAAAATTATTATGTTGCAGGCAACATAGAAACTTCCATACCTCAACTTTGGAAGCCAGGAAAACACAGGTAGGAGCCATGAGCACCGGGTCTATACTTTTCAGGGAATACCTGCAAACAAGAAGAGATAAGTAATGATCAACTTTTCGATCCTAAGAGTAAGACTTAAGACAAAAACATGAGAAGAGACAAGAAAGATCTTACACTTGAAAAGCTATAATAACCTCACATAAAGGGTCACGGGCAAAGTGCCCACTAGCTTTCCTACTAGCTTTCAACTATTTCTTTATGCAATATTATTGTGGGTAATGCAGTGGTGCATTTGTGATACTCTATACTACCTGCTCCTGCACACCTGCCTCACTGAATAGATGTTTTCAGTTTTCTCTGCTTTGATACTCTATACTACTAATTATGACTCGTCACAGCAGAAAAAGCACAGGTATAGTTTATACTGCTAACAATGGCTTGGATCCATTAAATGTGAGCCAGTAAACCTTATCAGTGAACAACCATAGACAGTGCCAGGGCCCTGTAACTAATAAAGCTAAATGGTGTGCAGCCTTTATTGATTTTATTGAGTAGACCTGTGATTTTCCTGCTGTGTCATGTCAAATGTATGCTGTGAAAAAGGCCTACATGGATATAATGGCCAAGCAGATGATGTCATTCACTGTTTAGATAATGTTGTCTTCTAAATGTTGTTCACCCTAAGGAGACAACATTAGACTGTACCACCTATTACGATAATAAACACATATTATGAGATTTGAGTTCTGAATTGCTATATCACAAGCTCTGCCTATTCCTTACCTGGCATAGAAGCGTTTGAAGTAGACAGTTGCAGTGGCAATGACCTGCTGCCGCAGCTTCAGGTGTTCCCCTAAAGCCTGGATGACTGAAAGAGATACACATACATGCACGAACATACATGTCATTCTCAGTTATGTATATACAGTATTATCAATAATACAGTATTATCAATACTGTATAAGCAGATGTGGTGCTGTGTTATTAAGTGTAAAAGATTAACAGGTATTTAACTAACGCCAACCTCAGGCCAAAACATACGATGACACAAATATAAATACCATTGGCAAAGAAGATCTGCAGCTTCCAGTACTCCTCTTCTGTGAGAAATTTCAGGTCCTTCTGTCTCTCTTTCATCAGGTCCTGTTTATCCAGGACCCACTGCAGACTTAGAAAGATAAAATAAACATTATTATTAAAATGTAATCACACTTACTGTGAGCAACCCAGCTAGCGAGTAGCACAACAACATCAGCACTTACTCCACTGTGCTAGCCAAATACGTTGCGGTCGCGAAGCATGAAAACTATAAAAGGAAGGTAGTCTAATTCAGCTTTTAAAAACGACATATCTATAAAAGTGTTTCTCTCTGTTTGTGTATGTCAGTGTATATTTTTTTTTTTACAATAGCAGGAGTTCAGGAGAGACAGGTAGCGTCGCCGTACGATGCCGCACAAACACAGCTAGGCCTCGCAACAAAGACGGCGATTTACAAAATAAAGACATAACATGTCAAATTGTTAGTAAAAACTTACTAATGGGAACTTTGCCAGAAGTTACCCGCCATGTCGTAGTAGTTGAGGTAGAGAAGAACACTTTAAATTGATATTACTTTTGCACAAAGAAGTGAATACCACAGGCAAAATAGTTACGCTAAGCAGACACTGGAGTAACACGAAAACTCTTTCGGAGCGTCAATAGAATGGTTCCGGAATTTTAGTTCCACCCGCAAAACTTCAACACGAAGGTTTAAATAAAAGTTTCTCATTTTCCTTGGTATTCTATTCTATTCGAAATACACATTTTCGTCAATTTGATTGGAAAAAAATAGATGTGTTTTCCGGTGCAAAATATTTGGATGGAGGTATAAATTAGTGGCTGGATGTATTGACAAATTCATGGAAATGCAACGAAATTAAATACAATATGAACAAAATATCTAATAAAACATTATGAGTGAATGTGCAGTTAATGTGGGTGAAAAACGAATTACATTACATAATATGGGTTAGTGTAGTGGAGAATTTCACAATTATAAAATTGAGATTCTTTCAACCGTCTATAATAAATTAATTTCTTGACGTAACTGTGCTAAATGTTTGTAACCTGGGGTTGGGAAGGTTCAACATTCTTCTGCAGTGCTGAAGGGAAGGGCTGAGGAGGATATAAAGGCACCACCACATCAGCTGAAGGTGTGAGTGACCAGTTTCCAGTCTCTAGTTGAAGTTGCAGCAGTTACAGGAAAAGTCAACATGAGCCGCAGTCCAGAGAGGATGTCATCATACAGACGTCATTTCGAGGGCTCCCTGGCCGCCCCTCCCGCATACCAGCTCCGGGTGTCCAGTCCCTCTCCCACCCGCAGGGAGACCCGCTCGGCCAGCTTCACTCGGAGTGGTGGGACGATGGGGCGTAGGTCCCTCTCCAGTAAGGCTCGCCTGACCAGGTGGGTCACCTGTACCGTTGAACCTCTACAGGCTCTACTCAGGTTTTTGTGCTGACTGATATGAATGTTTCAGAAACAATGCAACTATTAAATACTTAATTCAAATAGCTTGAAAGTTTGACCTCAGGTTTTCAACATAGCTACAGCAGCTGTAGAAAAAAAATCATATTGATATCACAGTGTGAATGCACAATGGGTGCTAAGCATCTTACCTAGGAGTGCATAAGTGCATGAATATGAAGTAGCTCATAGATCAGTCAATCTTTGTTAAAATATAAAACATACATTAACTCAAAACGATGATTAATCTTTTGGGTACTCTCTTCTGCTCCTATCTACAGCAGTGTGAGTATGGGAGCGCTGTGCTTTGGTATGTCCATGGGGCTCGGGCCAAAACTGGACCTGGATGCGGCTGCAGCAGAGAACCAGGCCTTTATGACGACTCGAACTAATGAGAGGCAGGAGATGGTAGCCCTTAATGACCGTCTGGCAGCTTATATTGAAAAGGCAAGAGGCCCCTCACACCATACACTGATACACATGTGTATACTGGTGGTCATGTATACTGGAGATGTCTCACACATCTCAGATATATGTTTTTACTTGTTTGTTTCTATTCTTTTTTTCTTGACATCTGATCTTTGAAATCTGACTTAATTTTGGCCTTCTACACCAAGTATTCTTAAACCAAGCCAAATAACTAGTAAATGGAAGTGCAATACAATGACAGACAGTATTTTTGCACTTTCAACTTGTGATCATCAAGTTTGTCAGTTTGTTTTGCTTCCCTCCTGTAGGTGCGAACACTGGAGTCGAAGAACATGGTGTTGGAGGCTGAGATTGAGGCCCTGAAGGGTCGCCATGTCAGACCATCAGGCCTCAGGCAGCTGTACGAATCTCAGTTGAGGGAACTCAACAGGGACACTGAGAAGATGAGAGTCCAGAGGGTGAGAGGCTGAACACAACATATGATCATGTGGTGATGAGTGTTGCCATTCTTTTTGGTAGTCTTATTAGTGCCACCCAATTAACTGCTCCATTTTTAAAACAATTTGACCACTGTATCCCTTGTCTGTACAGGATATGTCTTTGGTAGCCAAGGAGGCAATGTTGGGCCAGTTGGACGCACTGAGGGCCAAATACGATGAAGCTGTGGAGGCCAGGAAAAAGACGGAGCACGACATTGAGGCGCTACGTCCTGTAAGACACAGTGGAAAGTGTAGCTTTTCCCAGCTTTGAGTTTAGTAAGAATTCAAAGCTGTAATGTAACAGATCATTCATGCACATATTAACTTTTATTTTCCTCAACCATCCAAAACCTGATGTTTCAATCTTTCCCAGGATGTGGATAAAGCAACTTCAGTCCGGATTGCTCTGGAGAAGCAGCTGGAAAACCTGGAGAGTGAGCTGGCTTTCCTGCAGAGAGTTCACAAGGAGGTATGTGTGTCTGCTCACCCGTCTGTCCCTCCACAGCGTACCGTGTATATGAGTCAGTGTCTGGTGGCTGGTATGCCTTTAATTTTTATCAGTGATGGTTTAATGGGCTGGTAATTATTGCTATGAAAGGTTATACTTAAATCAAGAGCTTGTTGATGGATTGAGTGAGTAAGACCATAAACATGGCAATTATCAGTGTGGTGTGAAGGGCTCATAAAGTTAGAGGGGAAAGCTGTTACTAACTTGTAGTGTGGAGTGGTGCAACGAACCTTACTTAATGACATTGCTTCATACTTCTGAGTTATACTACTCAAGAAAAGTCATACAGACCAACATTTTATATGAATTTGAGATACAAACCAGTGTTTTAGTGCTTTATGCATTGCTGTTCTTCTACCCCGGGTTGTTTTCGATCCACTGAAAGGAAATTGAGGAGCTCATGCAGCAGATCTATTCAACAGCCACCAAGGTGGACCTGACGTTTGGCCTCCCAGATCTCTCCTCTGCTCTAAGACAGATTCAGTCTCAGTATGACAACATCGCCGCCAAAAACCTACAGGTAAGGTGCAACAGTGACGCTGCAGTATGTTCTGACTTTGGAGAGTTTGCCTTTCTTTGTATATTTGGTTACTTTCTATGCACAAAACGTCATAAAACATCTAAAGGAACTATGGAAAATACTGAGATGACGAAGCACATTAGTGTTTTGTATTCAGACACCATGCAAGTAGAAAGCGTGTGCAGCTATACAGAGGCTTTGTAACTTATTAAAATTCTTTTCATGTTTGTTCCTCTGCAGGAAATGGACAGCTGGTACAGGACAAAGTTTCAGGACCTGAGCAACATCTCCAGTAAACACGTTCAGAGTGTTCGAAGTGTGAGAGAGGAAATCGCAGGCTATAAAAAGGATGTGAGTGTGGTTTTCTCTTCTTGTTTTTGGCTGGCACTACCACCTCTGTATGTAAGCTTTGTGCACATGTGTGTGCTTAGATCCTCAACAAGGAACGTGAATTGGAGGCATTGAAGAGCAGGAATGAGTATTTGGAGGCTCAGATCCGTAATGCAGCCGTGAAATACAAAAAGGAGGAGGAGGACCTACAGGTATGATGTGGCATTGCGTATATTTATATTCATACATTCTCATTATATATTTTCTTGCCATTCTGTCACTCGAAACACCTTAAAATAAAGCTATTCCATTCTATCTATTGCAACAGGAGCGTATAGAATCCATTAAACTGGATCTAAGGGTGACCAAGGAGAAGATAGCGCTGCTGCTGAGGGAATATCAGGAACTACTGAATGTCAAGATGGCTCTGGAGATTGAGATCACCACCTACAGGTGAAAAAAACACATTGGCATAGGTTAAGGTAAGGTGGTAAGGTCAACCCGAGCAGAGCAGATCACAATTCCATTTCCTCATATGTAAGAATTTAAAATAAGTATAAGATATAAAATGGAGGAATGTGTGTGTATCTCTTTTTGTCAGTGTTTCTTTTTAACATAATTTCCCTCTGTTTATTCGGCAGGAAGCTGATCGAAGGGGAAAACAACCGTCTGAGCACCATGGTCCATAACCTGTCTCTGACTAGAGGCCTGCATCTCACTTCTGCTGTTAGCATGTGTGCTGCCTCAGCCTCAGCCTCAGCCTCAGCCTCAGCACCTGCAATGTCTTCAAAGCTGGATGACGCCCCCACTGACACCAGCAGTAGTGGGGCAGAGAAGGCTCCAGGTGCTGGCACAGCCCGAGTGGAAGTCGCCTCATCAGACACTCAGACAGACGGCAGCTTAGAGGAACAGGCTACAGAGATGTCTGAGAGGAAGACGGTCCTGATCAGGTAGACGAGTCTGCTGCCTCACATCTGTGATAGTTCTCAGTCAAATCTCAAACAATACAGTAATCTTTCTCAATCTTTTTCTTCTACCTGTTGCCCCTTTGTTTTTTCCCAGAACAGTTAAGACACATGAAGACACTTATGAGAGCAACACACAGGAGTGCACCATCACCATATCTGGAGCAGCTGATGACACAGATGAAGAATAAACCATTTGTCTTTCCCAAATCTTACTATCTGACTATAAGCTGTACGCCTTTTCATGTCATGTTAAGTCAGATTTTTTTTAACGCTTTGAAAACCTTCAAATTGTAAATTTAATTCAAGAGAAAACACAAGGTACTGCAGTGAGAGGAATTCCAACTTGTACTCCAACAGCATGTCCCCGTTTCAAGGGTTGTGTTCATCAAGATGTCGCTCTGCTCTGCTTCTAACTCTGTCAGCCTCTCCGCTCATTTAACCCTCCTGTGTGTCAGGGACGTGTGTTTGAAAGTAACAAAATAAACAGCAAGAAAGCATAGTTGTGGTTTTCTTTTAAATATAGATAGATTAGCAGGATTCATTGGCATTATTTCAGTCATTTACTGAACATTACACTCATTGCACTCATTGTTCTTTTTCTGTTTTCCCATTGTTTATTTCAACAAGAGCAGCACAGTCTTTCCATAAAATATTCAAGGAAGTACAACTGATACAATCTCCCTCTGTAAACTTTTGATTTCACTGGTTTGAAAAGCAAAGAAATTACAGTGAATGTGCAGTGTTACATCATAACTAAACATTAACTGAAACCCTCTCTCTTAATTTGTTTGTGCAGACAACTGATGTTTTAATTATGGCATATATACAGCTAAGCAGATTACATGGAAACCCATAATTAGGCACATGGCTGCCTGTTGGAGATACAATAACAAGTCGAGAGCAGTGTTATATAAAGTTGCATAAAATCCCTTCATTGTCTCCCCCAGTGTGTTCCATCTTCATAAAGAAGAAAAATATAAAGAAATAGAAAAGTAAAGTACCTAGTGCAATTAGCAGTACAAAATAATTTTCCACTTTCCCCAAAAACAGACAATTTTGATAAATCAGAGCTGCATACAATGATGTAAAAAAGATTTCATTCAAAAAGCACCAATTTAGACATGGGTCAATATCATGCGAATGTGTTTCTAGTGCAATGGTTTGGGTTCATCTCCCACTCCCCCCGCGAGGCGGTAAACTGCAAGGCTGACTTCATGTGCAAGGGCATCAGCACTCTCCTAAAACACAAATACAGCATGGACGACAACAACATTATTCACAATACAATCGCATCCACTGTGGTTTTTACACAGTGACACCGGCGTGAGAGTCAAATACAGAAAAAAAAAATCTCCCAAAAAGGAGGAGAATATAGTATATATATAGAGTATGATTTCTCACCTGTGTGTCTGCCTCGGCGTAAACTCTCACCACGTCCTCGGTGCCGGAGGGTCTCACAAAGGAGCGCGCCAGTTTGTGCTTCTTCACTAAACTGTCAATGGCCTCCTGCAGCCCTGCTGGGCTCAGCGTCCGTCTCTCTGCATCTGTCGTGTCTATCACTCTGCGGTCTGACACCTACAGAAAATACATCATATACAACCACAGTTATGTATAACTGAATACACACAGTGTACTTGTGTGGAACTGGTACTGAGGGGTGCTGATCACACTACTCACAATGTTATGGTTAAGACATAAACTTCTAGTCTTGTAATTTGAAAACTGTTAACATTAGAAACCAATATCTAGCAAAAGTAATACTTCTGGATGTTAAGTATTGATACACAGATACAAAATCTTTACAACAAAAAAATAATATATTCATTCATTTTTTAACATTTTCGATAAAATTCAATGACTTTCAAGGCCTGAGATGTAGAAACACTGACACTTCTGAGAGGGGCAAAGGATTAATGATCAGAAATATGAGACATGATAATACATAAATTTGGGTGTACCTTGACTTTAAGCTGCCTGTTAGGCAGATCAGTGTAGATAGCATCCCACTGCTGGACAGTCATACCCTTGATGGCTAATATAGCTTCAATCAGCAGCATGTCAGAAATGGCGTCACCTACAGTCTGTAGAAGATGAAAACACAAAAATCATCAACATTAATAATATTAGAAAAATAGTTTTTCTACTGTTAAAAATAGTTCCAGTGTTGGAAAGATATACGCGATACATATCCCAGTCCAATATGTGTGTGTTGGTGTGTGTCTACCTGGTTTATGACGTTGATAGTGTTCTGCAGCAGGAGAGCTGCTCTCTTCCTCTCGTCGTTAGCGTTGGGGTCCTCAGTGAGCTGCTGGATCTTCTCTTCAGCCGCCTTACTGAACAACGTCTACAGTAAAAACAACACAAACACACTATGATGCAGACTTTAACCCTGATCATACACATATTTTAAGACTGTGTCTCTTTCTGATATACTCACAGTTCCATGGCCATTGGCCTCAAAGTACACACCAACATCAAACTCCTGGGCTACATGGTGAAGGTGCTTCACTCCAGTCTTAGTACACCTCACTATTACCTAAGGGACAGCAAAATATATAAGCACTAACTTCTCCGCAAAAATATAGAAATAACAGGAAAATGCACTTTGTGTGTGTTTGCTCACCTTCATCGTGTCCTCCAGATAGTGTGTGGAGCTGCCGTTAGCATAAGCTGTTTGCACCACCGCTACCTTCAAGTCTAAACCAGCCTGTATGTCCACAAAGAAAAACTATTTATGAAGAGTTTGCGTGGGTGTGTGTGCTTATTTGTTGTAACGTGTGTATATGAGTATGTACCTGTGTGATCAGCTCTTTAAGGAAAGTGACGATGACAGTAGCTATCTTGTCTCCATCCAGCAGGTGAAATTGTCCCTCGGAGTCAGTGTAGTAATAAACTATTCGGTCGGCGTCACCGTCAAAGGAGCAACAACGCTCCCCTGGGTTGATCTTAATACCTTTGCAGAGAAAGAAGGTGGAAAAGCGGTAAATTAAAAACAGCTTTTTTTTCTTGGTTTCTTTTTTGCAATATAATTTCATCTAGCACCTCTCTAATATAAACTACAATTCTAGAGACAAAGAAATAATCACGAGTTGTTTCTCTTGATGGATTCCTAGAAAATTCTGATCATTTTACATCAGTCACGATGCAGACATCAACAAAAGACTTTAATTTCAACAGCAAAATAGTGCGAGTTTAAGGCTAAAAATGTGTCATTATTGTGGTAATTTTCTGATTAACAGTCTCCATTTTGTGGTCAACCACTGCATCTATGATTACACATGAAATAACAAAACAATACATCATATTGACTGTTTTGCTGTCACTCTAGATAGATATCATGCTTAGTAAGAAGGGAAATAGTTTCCTCCAGTGGAGATAATCATAAACATCTATTAATGTATTGCTCATTTTTTGGAGCACCTCATTTAAAAACTTTCTTGAGCGTTCTCTACACTTTTTAACCATGTGAAGGACTGACAGACTTTAAAAGCGATGTTTTACCTGTGGGAGGTTTCTGCTGCACTTTGACAAAGTCGGCCCCACACTGGTGGTTGAGCTTTCCTTTGCTGCCGTCGTTGAAGAGAGAAATCTGCAGCTCCTTCTTCAGGTGACTCTCCATCTCAAGCACCTTCAGAGCCCCGATGCCGTTAGCACCATCCACACACAGGTGCTTCTGGTCGTCTGTGCAGTTGGTAGCCTACCATGGTTGAAAAGATGGAGGGAAAGGAGAAAGGAGTGATTGCTTGTTGAGTGGACAAACTGAAAAAAAACACACACACACCCAACAGGATGCGCTCAAATGAAGTCACAAGAACACATGACACAACCTGTTCTCTTACATTCTTGATGAGCTGGATGAAAGCCTGGCACAGTTTGCGGTAGTATCCGTCCACTGTGGCCTCTCCATATTTGCCCTGTGTGTTCTGACTGCAAACCATGTAGTGGAGCTGTGGGGTGGTCACCAAACCATAGTCTGACAGGACAGAGGGAGAGGATTAAAAGACAGAAAAGGTGTGAGAGGAGAATAAAAAAAAGTTGAGAGGTTAATGAAAACTAAGCAAAGGATCAAACAAATTCATATGAGAATATATGACTTTAATTAACCGTACCTTTACTGTGACCACCGAGAGCAGACACTCCATCCAACACTGCCTGTGACAGGCTGGCACTGCTGCTCCTGAGAATGAAGGACAAATATTTAATTTGAATGAGAAAGATTAATCCAAGCATTACAAGCAGTTTTTTTAGCTACGCTGTGCCAACTCTGAGGAAAATAGGTAGGTTAAATAGCATATTATGGTCAGGACCTAATATTTCTAGTTGATTTAAAACTCAGTTCATGCAGAGGGCGCTCTCAAATGAACCAGCACAGGATTTTTAATGATTTTATGCTGGGATTTTTTTAGTTTTGAGTTAAAACTTTATATTGTAGATTTGAAAATATCTGCTGGCCCTGTCTCTATGTCGGCACAGTAAAGACTGATACACAACAAAATAGTTAACATCACGTACCTGGTGTCTTTGCCCACAAAAACATTAGCCTCCTGGCTCATGTTTACAGCCTCCTTTTCTATAATGTCTTTCAGAGCATTGAGTAGATCGTCCTGCTCTGCGTTAGCCAGCTGGGTGGCGTAGCCCTCCCATGTCGGTGTCACCATCTCTCCCATGGGGTCAATCAGCTTCACCCCATTGTCTTCCTACACCAGTCCAAATATAAAGGCACAGGAAAGAGGGTGAAGGGGAGAGTTATGATTATGATGTGTTATAAGATTGCTTAAGCTGGTGATATCAAAAAAAAAAAACAACTAAAAGACACAGAGCAGTAGACAGGCTGAGGTGAAACCTGCCAATTTTCTAAGAGCATCAAGGAAATGAAACAGCATCATGTGGACAAATAAACTATAAACTTAAAACGTGAATGCCACAATAAAAACTTTAATCCAAATTCTTATTACATGACCTCTGGGTTGTGTGATGCAGTGACCATGACTCCGATGGTGGCTTTGGTCTTTTTGGAGCGGAGCGTAGCCAGCAGTCCCATCCGAAACATGATGTGGTTCAACAGTTTGGCGCTGGTCCTGAAGCCAGCGGTTCCATACTGCAAAACCAACCCTGCAAGCTTTGGGTGCTGACTGGACTGCTTTGATACTTCCTGGAACTGGGCCATTACTGAAACACATAATGACGACATGAAACACAGTCCAGTCGATGGTGGAAGAAACACTCAGGTCTTTTACTTAAGTAAAAATAGCAATACCTTTGGGCTTAATCTTTCCAATGCTTGTTTTGCAGGGTAAACACAATGTAAAACCTTGAACGAAACTTCTTTATCACTAAAGCTGTATTTATGTTTGATACAGCAAGCTTTTTATCCACAGTAATGTAACCTGGTTCAAAGCATGTGAAATAAGCCTATAAATATCTCCAATAAAAAGGTGCACAGAGCTAGCAGTGTTAGTCTTTATGTCATTACAGTTCCTTAAAAATTGACGAAAACAAGTGCATCACACATATTGAATAAGAATATGATCATGCCTTGTCATTAGGGGCCACCGTACTTTGTCCCTTCAGTGGAAATGCAGATCACAAAGCACTGGAGGAACTTTTACCCCTGTGAAAGTTCTTGGACATCATCTCTTGGGAAATTAAAGTTCCTCGAGCTAATGGTGGAACCTTGAGACAGACTTGCAGAGAGAGAGCTTCTTAAAAAATATATTTTTTTCTGGGATAAGCATTCTGGGATTCTGGGATATTTCTAGGAAACAAAATACACCATTTAGTTCTTTTAAGAAAACAGATCAATTAAAATATAACAAACATATGTTTTTCAGGCTAAAATACCATGTGAAAACAATTTAATCATATCGAACTTTATATACGATGTCGAAGGAAAGGGAGATGGGCAAAGGTTACAGCAGCAGCTATCGCCTGCTAAAAAGATAAGCTCAATTAACTGAATCATATGAACTGAATGACTGGACTGACTCAGTCAAACTTGCTGTAATAACGTAACGTGATGCTTTCAGCGATGAACGTAAAAGTAGTTAACACATGAAGTTGTTTTTTTAATTCACTTACTTTGTAGTGTAGCCTACTCAATGAGAAGCTTCTTGTTTCACAGGTTCGTCTTCTACTTCCCTTGACGTGGCTACAGTTCCGTCTACGTCACGTGACGCAAGTACGCTCAGCGTGCCTGTCAGTGAGCTTTTCTCCACCAGTGACTTTACTCTGATGCAGGGATCCATCCTGAACAACACAGCCACGCCAAATGACCGTATCGCACTTAAACACAATTTCGCTTTGTTAGTTACACACATGTTCTTAAATAAATAAATAAATAAATGAAAATTTGGTCCCAAAACTGTTTTGAGAGCGAATAAGTCTGGACACATTTTTGAATTGTGGTCTGTGGGCCGAAGCACAGTTCAGATCTAATGTCCCCGTAGATCATAACCACAAAGCATTTGGGCAATTAGAGGGTCTGCTTATCTAGAAAACGTTTCACATTCATCATCTGTCATTCTGCACGTTGTGCGTGCAAACCTGTGTGATGCATAGCCTATATATGCAGCAGCGCATAAGCTACAGTCACGCTCGCATTTTAACCCTTTGGCGCATCGTGACGTGAGTTTCTGCACACCCATGACCCCATGTCGACTCCCCTTTAAGAGACTTGGGCTGCGACGTGTGTCATCCAACCCTGTGCAAGGACCCGTTGGGGGAGGAGATTCTAGATGGACACATAGATAGGCCAAATAAATAAACAAACGACAGGGGGGGAAGGAGATAAGGAAATTCCTGTCTGTCTTTTCCTCTTCCCGAGCATCTTGCGCTGCGCAGTGTTGGCCACACCACCGGGGAGCGGTGCGCATTTTCTGTCAGTCTGAGGAGAGGACCAGCGCATCTGAAGCGGCATTTCTGAGCCGAAACGGACAGATCAGAGAGGGAAGAAACACCGCAGTCTGAAAACCAAGGGGACCATTGCGGGTCCCTCTCTTATTTTGAAAGCTTTTTTTTAATGCACTCACGCGGGAGGAACAGCAGCCAAACCTGATGCCCGCTCCAAACAGGATATTTGACCGGCCTATGGAGAGTTGATTTAGGAACGACATTCCGTAATTTTCCAAAAACATTTTTGATGATTAGAGGAGCTTCGCTTGTGCAGCGTTTTCATTTGTCTATTTTCGAAATAATAGCAGGGATTTAGAAAATAGCCTTCATTGCCAGCTGAGTGTTACATAACCGAGTGGCTTTAGCTGTCCGAGGTGCTGAACTGAACGGCCAGAGCCTATAACGGGACAAGCCGTGGGGAATTCACAACCTTGCGTAAGTCTACTCATGTCACCACACATATTATCAACGTGACCGCACGATTTGATGCGAAAATAGCATTTATCTAGTGTTTTGGACTAATCGTGTGTGTTTTCTTTCCGCCCACACAGAAGGTCACAGGCCTATCAGTCGGGGAAGAGGAAAGCACGGGATCCGCTCACTGAACCACTGGCTGGGTTTTATTCAGATTTCTTTTTTAAATCGTCCCGTGTTGAGATACATTTCCTGAGGTGGTCGATACAGCGGAGAGAAAATGTCGGGGCAAACGCTCACGGATCGCATTGCCGCTGCGCAATACCAGCTAACGGGATCAGATATGGCCCGGGCTGTCTGCAAAGCCACCACTCATGAAGTGATGGCGCCCAAGAAAAAGCACCTGGAGTGTGAGTGTAGTCCTTCATCTTCTTTCTTACTGCATGGGCTGGCTTTATAAGGGGGAGGCAAACAGGCCTCACACACCACACACCAATGCAGACACAGGCCACATGCTATCACAATCTTAAGAGCTAGTATGGCCAGTCACATATAAGTCCCTTTGCTTAAATGGGTGTGGTGCCATAATGAATTGATGTAGCCATGGCGATGACCCCTCTGGTGACCCTGTGTGTCTGCCCCCAGCAAAGATGATGGAGACTCAGAGAGAGAGCGAAAGTGGGAGACAGAGAGGTAGCGAGAAAAGTCATCCCATTTAATATATTTCTGTGCTCATGCAAAGTCATTTCCCTTAACTTCACATTTAAGCTTTAATTGTAATGGAAGAGGTCTGCATAGGCTACTGAAGTACGTTTGTGAATCATGTGCACACACATAATATTAGAATTAAAATTCCAAGTTATAATGCTGTCTAATCAACATGTAAAAAGACTTATTTAGGTTTCATATTGTCTGTAGGTCAGTATTGGACCATAGAGTCACAGCTAAAATTATCAAACCTCACAGCTTTATTGACACATCTACAGATGACTTATGATAAATCGTGATTAATCACCATCATCTACCACAAATACTGAGTCAGACCAAAGCAGTGGAATGGCATTGAGTACAAATGGTGATGGGTACTCTAGCCCTACATGTCCTCTGGTTTTATGTCTGTCTGTCTGTCTGTCTGTCTGTGTGTGGTCGCTGGGCAGGTCTGGTCCTGTGTCTTGGACTGGGACCTTATATCTTGCGATCCGTTCACCTGCTGAATAATTTAATAATCAGCCAATGACTGCCTTGCATTATTTACACAGCCAAAGGTGACAATGCTAATGCCAGAATGCGCCGGAGACCATTACTTCCCCTTTTTCTACTATTCTTTTGTGTTTTTGTTTTCTGTGTCGTTAACTTTGGACAGCACAGACTTGGACTCGTGTAGCTGCTGAGCAAACATTCATTGGTACAAGTCATGACCTAGGAAAGACCCCTTGTTTCAACAATCTAGGCTTGAAAGGATTCCTATATGCATATGCAGCACATATGGACATGTTGTCTTCCTAAAGGTTTTTAGTCTTTGAGGTTATGCTGTATCCATTTCTAGGGCAATTCAACAAGCTCCCTGTATGTAGGCCACTGTGCTTCTCTTGCACGTGTATCTTGGCTGGAGGAAATTCCTAACCTCAAAAAACTGAAAAACATTTCCACTGAGACCAACAAGAGTATATTGGAAACAGACATAACACACTCAAATAATAATAAATTAGTAAGCATTCATACAAATAGTAACAAATAGACTCTACGTCTCTAAGTAACTGTAATTTATTCACTAAAAAGTGCAAGTAAAGGCCACCTACATGATAAGCCTTTCAGGAGGTTTGATTTATTTGACACTTGATATATATGTACCATATATAACCTGTCATATGTATTTCTTTATCATACTGACCACAGTCTCTGACCCTTGGGGTGGATGGATGTGGGTGTGTGTTGGTGGTGGTGCAGTGCAGTTGCCATGGCAACAGATTGAGAGTGCCAGGGGATGGCACTGTAATGACAGAGGGAGATTGTGAGAAGGAAGAGGGCAAATGACAGGCCTGTCTGCTCATGCTGCCGGGAGTGCAAAGACAATCAAAAAAATGAATGTAGAGTTCTTTAACCAAACCAGAACACTGAATGATCGTGTTCTTAAATGTATCTGTACTTGTGCATTACTAAATTTTGTGTGAATTTTTAGGAGGACAAATTATTTTTTTATCGCATGTCGACATGTGATGCCTGTGTTTGATTTCTTGTCAAATGAGGCCCACAGAGCAATCAGGGAATAAAACCCAGGTGTCAGGGATGGGTATTTCTTGCCATTGGCTTTAAAACACTAAACACATTGAATTTCATATTCCAATTTATTTAGTCATGTATTTAATGAAATGAACGCTGGAGGGCATGTCGTACAAATGTTTTGTTTCACAAGGTCAACTGAAAGTGTACAGTTTGCTCAACACCAAATGCAGTAGGTTCAAATTCATCTGAGGTCATGTTGTAAATATTCTGGATGTAATGGGTGCAAATGATGTGTCCAGTATATTACTTTGTGTCTTTGACTCACTGTAGCAGAAGCCAGCACAGATAGCATCTCTAGATGTCAAGTGGAAATTAAACTAATTACTCGGCTGTAGTCTTTAAAAGTATTGTTTAACAAACACTTATTTGCTCTCCTTCTGAGAGTTAGAAGAGAAGACTGACACCACTCTCATATCTGCACCCGAAATTTAAGGTTACACAGTTAGCAGCTGGTTAGCTTAGCCTAGCATAAAGACTAGCTTAGCTCTTTCCGAAAGTAACAAAATCTGCCTACTAGCACAGAAAAAGCTCAATATTTAACATGCTATATCTTGTTTGTATAATCTGCACAAAAAGCTGAAATGTAAAAATGAAATCTTGCTGTTTCACGAAGTGTTATGTGCCAGACTGTTTCTTTGCTGGGAGTGAGTTTAGTGAGCTTTAGAGTTGCTGGCAGGCTGATTGTGTTTCCTTCAGACACAGCAAGACTAGCTATTTCCCTGTTTCCAGTCTTTGTGCTAAGCTAAGCTAAGCTAAGCTAAGCTAATGATCTGATAGCTGTAGCCTTATATTTAGCATACGGAAACGAGAGTGGTATCAATCTTCTCATCTATGTATAACCATTTATTTAAGATACCTCATCTGTTCTGCTTAGTGGTCGAGTCTCCCCAAGCAAATTCTGAGTGTAAAGTTTATATGGTGGGCTATATTAGCGCCCTAAAAAATTCCAACAATGTAGTATTGTGCTTAAAGTTCCACAGTAAAATTTGTCACACTTTATAAATGTGAACATTAACACCTGCATAAGTTTTTGAAATCTAATTTTACTGCTCACAATTGAGTATGTCTGTCTATTATACAGTGAGTAGTGAATGAAGAGTGATTTTGGAAACAGCTAAGGTGTAAATTGGTGTGAGACAACCTCCGAAGCTCTGTCAAGATGACATTAGTTGATAGCTGACAGGAGTTAGACCATGTGGACGAATCTACACATTAACACAATGACAACGTGTGTGTCCTGTCTAAGTTTATCTGGAATATTCTGGCTAACACTAGAGTGACTTGTTGTGTAACTATAAATCACAGTTATAGCAGATAGACTCAGACACTGACTAGAAAAAGACACAGTTAACACAGACACAGTCACACACAAACATACACTCGTACAGTATGAGGCCTCACTGTTCATTCTTAGAGCTCTCCTGTAGGCTGTGGATTACCGTAAGAGTCTTTATATAGCTCAGCCAATCCTCATTAGACACACACATACGCATTGCTTGTACATGATTGTGTGTATGTTTCAGGTAATGATAGCACAACTAGATTAAAGCCTATGATATGGGCCATATGGCAACATATTAAACACCGGTAAGCAGATATTATGAAATATCTACATTCACAGTTTATTAGTGGGTATTATGAGGTATAAATCTGAGGAAATAGCTGTGGATAACACTGTTCATGACACTAGTATGAATATTAACTTAGTAGCTATGCCAGTGACATGATAATGTTATATAATCACATTTCAGCCATTGTTGACCATGTCTCTCTCTCTCTGTGTGTGTCATTAGAAAAGGCTACAGGGGAGTGTAACCTTCAGCCCTTTCACAGAGAAGTGAGGTTAAAAGACAAGAAAAAGAGACTGAAATCAAAGATAGCGGATGGAAATAACCAGAGACTTGAAAGAGAGAAAATTAAACTTTAGAATAAAAACTCAAATGTGTTGTAGAATAGATAATTTGATATCTATAGGAGCCACTGTAGGACAACAGATGAATGTTACTGCAGCCATCATTAAACATAGAAGCAACAGACAGGGCTGTTGCTGTGCGGCTGTTACCATCTGGTCAAACTGTACAGATGGATTGCAGCAAAATTAGCTCCACAAAAATCAGACGGAGATCAAGTCTATTACTCTATTCATTTAAAACCAGATAAAAGACATTCACAAATTTCAAAAAATTTTAATTAATTTGCCACTCATCCACATTTTTATAGTGATAATGTGTATTCCATTTTTAAGATAATTAAATAAACCTGAATCATTATACTCAACAGCACTGGTGACAAAAAAGCAAAAAAACAGAGATGGTGTGAAACAGGTGGTGGGAAAACAGGTGTGTATGTAGGTATACCGTACGGGGGATGGGCAGTGAGGCAGACACCACAGAAAGACTAGAACCAGTGATTAGTAATAATCTGTTTACAACCCCCCAACCACCCTAGCCTTCCCAGCTTGACACCCTTTTATGACCTTGAACAGCTCTGACTCTCATACCTCTTCATTTCTTACACACTCATGTCAACATAACTGATTCTGAGCAGACTCACTGCCGTTCTTCTGAGTGTCTGCTCTCTCTCTCTCTTGCTCATCATGTAGCTGTTCTGGTCTAGAGTTTGGTATCTACCTAGAGCAAGGCCTGTTCAATATAACGGCCTTCCGCTCCTTCCATTATTAGAGGTGCCTGCCAATATTTGCTGCATTCCTCTCTGGCGCTGTATGGATACACTCAGTCCTGTCCTTGCTCTTTAGTCATCAATGTCATGCTCGGAAATGAAATTGTTATCCTCTTAGTATCTAACCACCACGGTGCCCATAGCAAATGAACACCTGTTCTTGTATATGTATATTTATATCATGTAAGGCAAACATGTTTTTCTAATGCATATGGCATTGTTAGCAAATATCCTGCAATACTTGATTTAAAAATGCCATCCATCTTCTCTCAAAGCATTACCTTTCTTTGCTTGATCAAATCCTCTTGCTCTCGCTTCATATTTGGATTTCTGTTTCTGTGGCCATCTGTCTGCCTGACTCTCTCCATCTCTCTCTCTCCCTCTCTCTCTCCAGAGAAACAGCACCAATAGACACTCCCACATCAGACAAAGACTGAATAAAATGTTAGATATATTAATATTTTCATTGAAAAAAGCATAAAACATTAATGCTGTAAAGCTGCGAGAGTGCATCAGCTAATCGGGGACCTGTTTAATAAGCCTATTTTGAGCACTGCTTACACACAGATTTCAAATGGCAACAGTGTCACATTTCATTAATCATTTTGATTTGGAGATTTGGTGAAATGGACTCCATGTAGACAAAGCGGCTCATATAACTGTAGTTTAGAGCTGACACAGAAAGTAAATCATTCAATAGTTATCAATCAATATTTTGTTGTATGTCATTTTTCAGGCAAAAATCTCATACATTCGTTGAGTTGAGTTTTGGTATGTTTGTCAGACATTTTTCACTATTTTTAATTATTAAAAATCTATTTGCTGTTCAAATTTTCCCTAAGTAGCCGTTACCAGTGAATCAGCAATTTACACATGGAAGGAGAAAAATACATTTTTTATACTTTCCAGCAGGAAGAGAGTTCAGGAAATAATAAACATATAAGAAAATGTACTTGAAATATACTGAGAAATTATGTGTCACACTTTCTTGAAACTTTAATCTCTGGGCAATTCCTCAATACAGCTGTGGTTCAGTGTTTGATTTGCAGTCTACACATTTTTCTGTATAATTAATGTCTAAGCAATGTGAGATAGAAGGAGTTATACATATTCACATCCCACCACACCTGCACTGCTTGTATTCGACTTCATGCAATGGTCTGGACACTTCTGAACTGGCAGCCAGGGCAGGGGAGATGACAAGGCATTATTCTCTCTCTGCATTGTCAGCGTGTGTGTGTCTGCATATGTGTGTGTGTGGGCTTGTGCACCAAATTCATTTTGTATTTGCATCAGGTCTCTTTCCTGGATTAATATTCTGATGGGTATCTCCAGCAGCTCTGAACATTTAGCTTCCACACTTAATCAAAGTTTAATCAGAGCAATTGAAATCATCTAGGTGTTTGTCTAAGGATCCTAACCGGTCTGACTTTCCTCTTACGGTTTATCTAACCGTTGTGTGACTGTGCTCTTTGCAGACCTGGTGTCAGCCACCAACACCACCAACGTGAATATCCCTCAGATGGCTGACACGCTGTTTGAGCGAGCCACCAATGCCAGCTGGGTGGTCGTCTTCAAGGCCCTCGTCACCACTCATCACATGTGTGTCCACGGCAATGAGGTGAGCCAGAGCAAATATAGTTCAAGCTTGACTCTGTTCCACTTTTATTCAGCAGTATTGGATAAATACGAAAGCCACATTTAATCTGTTACTGTTTTTTTTTTTAGAGTAAGTAAAGGCCCTGACTATGAGAGGATTTGGTAAATAATAAATGTGTTGGTAATTAACATGTGAGGTTACCACTTTGGAGAGCTGAAATTGGTCCTCTGAGTGCAGTAAAGGTTGTGAACGGTGCTGATAGAGCTGATAGACAGATGAATAGGAGGTGTGACCACAAACAAATAAAAGGAGTCCTCTGGGTCCCGTGTACGAGCAGCCGTCCATGGAATCAGATATATAACAGCTGATATATGATACTGCAGAATGAAACATCAGCAAAACAAGTCTTTGTTACAGATTGTAAAGTGTTTGTTCTGTTGTTGGGCTCTGCTTAATTTCTTTCCTTCGCTGCATTTGACAGGCACAAGACTGTTTACTGTGTTTTTTCTGTCTCTTTCTCAGAGGTTCATTCAGTACTTGGCTTCCAGGACCTCCCTGTTCAACCTCAGCAACTTTATCGACAAAACCGGCTCTCACGGTAAGAACACACAAGTCTGATCATTTGGTATGTGCAGTCTTCATTGTGTGTGTGTGTGTGTGTGTGTGTGTGTGTGTGTGTGTACGTAATGTGTGTGCATAGATCATCTGTTCTCCAGATGAGAACACTGACACATAACTCAACTTTCTCATTATCTGGGAATGCAAAAAGAAACAGGAAGAGATAGCTACAAAGAGAGACATCTGGCAAATAGAAGAAATGACACAAATTACAGGAAGGCCACACATGTAATTGTATATACAGCTATATACACACTCTCATACATATACACACACGCATTCAAACAGATGCTGGTATTTCTCTCTCTAATGTCTAATGCCATATATAAAATGAAGCTCTCATATTCAATCATTATATTACTATGAATAAAACAAAAGCAGCAGGTACAGAAAAAAAAATTGAAAATGAATGTATGACCTTATTCCAGATGTACTAAAGCCAAAGAATAACACAGTTTTTCTGAGGGATTTTAAAATGTACAGATAAATGAATCTCAAATGTCAGATTTGCAGTATAATTGGGAATCCATGTTTACGCTTTTCTACCTGTTTTTCTTTTATACTCACTGTTATTTCATTGACTTTGAGCTAAAACAGAATGCTAATTTTTGAAGGAGCAGTTTAAACAGACTTTTGCCTCGAGCTTCTGTCCCGCACGTCCAAAATTTCTTGTTTCTGCAAGAAGACACTGTTCACTGCAGGTTACACTCCTACAAAGTGCTCATGGGCAAATTATTTTCATAAAAAATGAAACTTGGTCAGCAATACATCTCTCTCAAAACGAACTTCTAGCAACCAGGGTTGTATTGATCGAAGGAAATGCTTAGAATATGCATCACATAATTAGCTAAAAATGCAAATGAGATGGTGTTTATAGTACAAGCACATGTAATCAAAACAGATCCTAGTTTTTTAAATCAATGGTTCAAGTAGTATTTGCACTAAAGGTGGTATTTTATGAATATGCTATCCACCCAGATTTTTGTTTTTTTCTTTTAAAATCTGATTCACCTAATTTTTTCAATGGGTATTTGAAATAATAATAATTTAAAAAAAGCTCTGTATGTTTTTGTTGAGCACTTTCTGACATAAATTGAATTCTGTTTAGGCTACGACATGTCTACATTCATCAGACGGTATGGACGGTACCTGAATGAGAAAGCTTTCGCCTACCGCCAGATGGCTTTTGACTTCACCAGAGTCAAGAAGGGGTATGTTGACCATGGTTATCATAGTCTGTGCTGAAAGGCTTTATTGGCTCATCAGTGAGCCCTTCATTCACCAGTTCACCTCCTTGGTCGAGGGCAGTTTTTCACTAAATGTCCCTTATCTTGTGCTATGTCCTCCTATACGGCTTGTCTTCTCCCTGTGGAACATCTGATCTTCTGTCCTGTTGTGTCCCCTCAGTGCTGAGGGCGTGATGAGGACCATGACCACTGAGAAGCTGTTGAAAGGCATGCCTGTTCTGCAGACTCAGATTGACACACTGTTGGAGTTCGATGTGAGTCCGACTTTGCTTTATTTCTACTCTTATTTTAATTCAATTGAGTTTTTACAGACGTCTGAAAGGCCTTCTCATCCCTGTCCGTGATCCTCTCAGGTCCATCCCAAGGAGCTGAACAATGGGATCATCAATGCTGCATTTCTGCTTCTCTTCAAGGACCTTGTCAAACTCTTCGCATCCTACAATGACGGCATCATCAACCTATTAGGTCAGTAGTCCACGGGTACCTCTCGCTTGGCAACTCAAAGATCACAGTGAATCTGAATCTGCAAACCTCTTGTTTTCCACACATAGAGAAATACTTCAAGATGAAGAAGAGCGACTGTAAGGAGGCCCTGGAGATCTACAAGAGGTTCCTGACCAGGGTGACAAAGATTGGGGAATTCATGAAGCTGGCTGAGGTAGGACAGCCCTCAGCATTACATTAATGACATATCATGACGAACCAGTGTGGTAATGTGTGATTCTGAACTGTTTTTCAATCAACAGACAGTTGGAGTTGACAAAAATGACATTCCTGACATCAACTATGTAAGTAAACACATCTCATGGCTCCCATATCTTTTTTATTTGTTCTGTGGAAGGACTGGGACCATGAATATGATGCACATGAATGCCACCCACCCCTCCTCTCTCTCTCTCTCTCACATACACACACACACACATGCAAGACACAGAAGCACTCATGTCTCACCCACCACCATCTCCCCAACCCAGTGTCTCCACCCGGGGGTAGTGGTGGATCTAGCAGACTCAGATGACGAAGACTGTCCTTTTAAACCTCTGGAGGACCCGGTAACCACAGAAACACAGGGCGCCCTGGCTGAGTGCCTGTTTGCAGGATGGAGTGTCAGCATGTTGATCCTAATTTAATTTGACAAACACACAAATCTCACTTGCGTGAGTGTGTTTCTACATGCATGTGGGTATTGCAGTGAGATTTTCCAAAGCCCTGCCAATCTCAATGCTTTAACGCTTTTTTTTTTTTTTTCTCTGGAAATTGAAACGTAAACGTGGACTGAGAATGCAACTTGGGAGGCGTGTGGAAAGGACAAATTATTGATTTCTCCAGTTTTTGATTGTTTTTGTCAGGCTCCCAGCAGTATCCTGGAGTCGCTGGAAACACACATGAACGGTCTTGAAGATACAAAGGGTGGAAAGAAGGGGTAAGAAAGTGTTAAATAACATTTTTTATATTTCAGTTTAAGTACTTCTTACTCTCAGTATGACACCCAGTATGAAGCCAGAACTAAAGAATTAGGATCACATAACAACAAAAGTTAATGAGGCTGACATGAGAGAAAGAGAGTTGTTGAACACAGGCCTATATAGGTGCCATATTTCTCTCATTTCCGTTAACCCTTCCTCTCTTTTATCCCCCTTTATGTTCATTTGGAATCACCAGTGAAGGGTGAGCATATACTTTATGTTTTGTTTGGAGTTTACTTACTTCTTAGAAAACTGTGCGGATGTATTTACTGCCGTTTCCCCCTCGCAGGTAAACTAACACATTATTCACATGTGAATCACAGTATGAAGGTCATGTGAATAGAAACATTATGCACATTATGCTCCACAGCTACTGTAACAAGGTTCACATGTGGCAATGTGTGTATTGGTGTGATCACATGTGTGAACTCTGCAAGAGACACATGTTGATAAACAGTAAGTCACCACATGTGTATTAACGCATCCTGACATGCAATGTGAATCAGTATATGAAGGGTTTTGTTCCAAAGTTAAAATGATTAGTAGCACAAAGTGAAAATATCAGAGTATCAGTAACAATTGGCTGCTTCAGATGATTTCTGTCTTTTTTTCTTTATATTGTGTGTGCATTGTACATGCAATATATCACTTTGGATATCAACTCTTCATATGATCACATATGATACAATCTGTCTTTCATATATGTCTGACTTCTTGAGTTTAGATGTTTAGACATCTGAAAATAGTTCCATCAAATAGTTCCCAGTCTTTACAACACAGATCGCTCCTTTTCAAGCAAAGGTCCTTACGATTCCTTCTCCTCTCTCACTCTTTCAGGTCTCCAACAAAGGTAAGATGCACATTTGATATAGTCTTTTTTTTGTTGTTGTTTTTCCAGTCTGGCACACCACTTAAACAGGGCTTCCCTTTCTGTCTTGCAGGGATCTCCGACAAACAATGTGTCTCCAACATCGACTCCAGCCAAATCTTCTAACGCTGTTCCCACACTGCAGCCTCCTCCCGGGGAGAGTGCTGCTGCTGCCCCGGCTGCTCCTGAACCTGCCGAAGAGTAAGCGATTGTTTCTCTCATGCCTTTCTGTGAACTCAAGTATTTGGAGTGCTTCACATCATTGCATCAAATATTTGGTTGTGGTCCTTTCATTTTGCAGCAGTAGATAATGTATTTGGATCGTTTATTTGGTCAGACCACCACTTTGATCTAGACTGAAATATCTCAACAACTATTCCATGCATTGCCATGAAAATGTATACACATATTCGTGGTCCCCAGAGGATGAATTTTACTGACTTTGGTGATCCCCTGACTTTTTGTCTTGTGCCATAGGGTTGATCCTTTTGGTTATAAGTGAAATATGTTGACAAGTATTTGACTGATTTCCCTGAAATTTGCGAAAGATATTCCCTAGAAGATAAATTCTAATAACTTAACTAATAACAACTGGCAATCCCTTAACTTTTCCAGTTGCACCATCATCAGGTCAAATATTTTGTCCAATACAAAATACTTGTGAAGCTAATGATGAATCAAGCTGAAACTGTGTGCTTAGAACAATAGACAGTAAAAGCATTACTTCTTGCAAAGATGAAGATGAAGATGAAGTGAATGTTCTCTCTCTCTCTCTCTCTCTCTCTGTTTCACTATGTTTCGGCCCAATTCTGCAGTTCTTTGTTGGATCTGGATCCACTGTCCTCCTCGGGTCCTTCAGCACCATCAGCTGCCCCTACATCTTGGGGAGGTAAGTCTAACTCCTTCAAATCAAATCAGCTAGTGGTTCATCTGAAAGAATGCACATTCACTATCAGCGTTTTCAGTACATTGATCCACTGTGAATGTAATACATTTTTTATTTTCTAATTGGTTTGTTTGTAGGAAATTTGATAGCTGAGTTTGTAATTTGAAATTCTTACATTTATATTGATTGTTGAACTAATACATATGAATGAAGTTGAATAAAACATGTATTTTCCCTGTCCACATGTCTGCTTCCACAGACCTTCTTGGATCAGGTGAGTGTTACTCTTTTCTTCACTTCACCTCCAGCCTCTAGACTAGACTAGTGTAAGCCTTAAATCATCCTCTGGGTTACCTCAATGTAACTGATGTTCATTTTCAACAAACTCTAATCTGTAATTGAGGTGACCTGGAAACAACATCAATGTCTTATTCCTAACTGAGCTTTCAGATAGACTTTAATGTATCAGTGTCACATGGTTACCTCCCTGTTTGTCTCCTCAAGCTGTTCTCTTTAGGCTGAGTAGTCTCTTTGTTTCTCTCTACCTTCCTTCTCTCCCCTCCCTCCACATGCTCCATTGTCTGTTTTTGGTTTTCAATGGGGGCTATTTTGGTTGGTTGTTTTTTATTTGCTGATTATGATCGGATGGTGTTGGATAATTTTGCAACTTTGATTTGGTTAAAATTTGGATTTTGCTTTGGTTGGTCAATTCCAAATTATGTTAATTGGGTTTGATTTGAATTGGACCTTGGTTTTGGCTTTTGTTCACTGTCTTTTTGAACGGTGACTCAACTGGTTATTTTTTATTGCTTTTTGGGGGTTTATTTTGGTGACTTACTTTGGGGATTTCAAACACCCCGTTGGTACTCGCAGAAATGGGCGATTCCTTGCTTTCTGAACCCACCCTCACGGCAGAACCCGCCCCCTCCCCTGCAGCAGCAACGCCCACTCCTGCAGCGGCAGAACCTGGAGTCTCTCTAGCTCCTCCCACTAGCACAGCAGCCGCCACCTCCCCTGGCGCCGCCAATATGGATCTGTTGGGAGGTCAGTGAGCTTCCAGAAAATTCTCTACGAAAGAATCACTCTGGGAAGCTCAACCCTAAAACCATCACACAATATGATAACACAGACATGCATGTCCAAACACCAACAGTATGTAGACAGAACTTTGCTGATTTATAAATGATATTGTCTGTATCTTGCAAGCAAAGTTACATCATCAAAAAGAAATCTTACCAATGCATTGATGCACACCTCCATCATTTTCAGCTGCCTCAAAATTATGGAGCCCCAACGTATTCAATATGAAATGAACAAATAAGTTATTATGAAATAATATGAATACATTGTGTAAAAGAAATACATGAATGAATGAAAATGATTGAATTGTAAAATAATTTCAAAAACTCTTCAATATTCAACTCAACACATTATTTCCTGGCCAGCCAGACCATTTTCTGCATGTCATTCCCCTACTCTCTTTCCCCAAGTTTCCTGTCCGACTTCACTATCCCTCTGAAATAAAGGAATAAAAATTCCCAATGAATAAATAAATCATAAAAGTGTTATTTGGAAAAATGTCAATATAAAATAAGAGAAAATGTTAAACTAAATGAACTCCAGTAAAACTTTAACTCTTAAAGTAAGAAGATAAATTTCACAATAAAGAGTTGAGTTTAATAATTTCTTCACAAATTATTGGGTTATTTATAAGTTTTATACAGTTAATGTATGCAATCACTTACTTATTTAATAATGACAACCTTGGGGTTGTCAAAATAAGGTTGGGTTGTCTATAAGTTTTATACAATTTATTCATGTGATTATTTATTTCATGATGAATTATTTATTTAATATTGACAATATTGGGGCTCCATACAAAATACTGTAGATCCAGCAGGATGATAATATACAACAAATAACACATTATGTAATTTTCTCTCTTACACACACACACACAAACACGTATATGTATGTATATATAGAGAGACACAATATTCCTCTAAAAATACAATCACAGGCATTTCTGTAATATGTAATTATGTACAGCCACGCACTCATGTTCGGCTTGCACATAAACATACTGCAACACCCATTCTCCACATGCGTCTTGTTTGATAGGCAGACATGCTTTTCTTTGACCTCAGTGAAAAGCAATTCTATCAAACCCTGTCACATGGCTACAGCTACACATGGCAGCTGTAACACTTGTAGATTTCAGTTTTATTCTGCTCATTGTGCAGTAGATTAATCCTTGCTGTAATGCCTCCTGTCTGTATTCCCATTTGTCTATTCACCTGTCAGTCATTAATGTCACATATCAATGCTGTATGCCACTGTTTCTTAGAGTTCAATACTGAGTGTAACAAGCACTGATTACTTTCTGTTGTCTACTTAAATCCTGCAACCTTACCTTTATTTTCCTGATGTTCTGTTTTCATCTTTATTTCTTTACCTGTCTCTGTCTCTCTGGGCGTCTCTCTTTGCTGGGGTTTGTGTGAACCTCAGATGCCTTTGCAACACCTGTCCCTGCCACTGAGGCCTCTGCAGCAGCAGCTGAAGGTGGGGCTGCCGCTACGCCTGCCCCAGCCGCCACCGCTGGAGCTGGTGGGTGACTGAGTCTGTCTTTGTGTGTGTGAGTGAGTATGTGTTTGAGTCAGTGGTGGAAAGTAACTAAGTACATGTGTAATTGTAATTACACTATTTCCACATCATCTACATGGATCATGAACTGGTGAGGATGGGTTTTGCCTGAGATATGCAGCTTTAGCCTCAATCTTTTAGCATGATACCTTGTATCTAGCCATCAAGTGCACATCTAAGACTATAAAAATCTAAAAATCAAACTGGAAATGGAGGTTTCAGCTCCTTGACCTAACGTTAGCTTAATAACCTAGTTAGCTAGCTGCAGCAGAAGTGATGTGCAAAAACAGAAAGCTTTGTTTTTAGGCTACTTTATACTAATGCTCCACCACTGGTTTGAGTGTCATGACCATGAACGAACAGTTTGTGTAGGTGAGAATGCTTGTGTGTGTGTGTGTGTGTGTGTGTGTGTGTGTGTGTGTGTGTGTGTGTGTGTGTGCGTGCGTGCGTGCGTGTGTGTGTGCTTTTATTGTTGGTCTCAAGTTTTCATCTCAGGGCTTTGTGTAGGGACAGTAGGCGTACAGATTCACTATTCATTTCTGCTGGTGTCTGGACAGTGCTATTGTTGTTACCATGGTGACTGAGGACAATGATCGTGCTTGTTTCTTATCTTTTGGCTTCAGAAGATTTGTGCTTTGTCTGTCATGGAGAAGGTTGCCTATGGCAATTGTTGGTTTTAGTTGTAGTTAAGCTGCGGTTTGTTCCTTAGGATTATATACAGCGAAGGACTTGCTTCAGTTCTTTGTCACTCTTTTTCATCTAAATGCTGTTTTTAGCTGTAATTGTTTCAACTGGCAGCAGGAGTGTGTTGGAGCTCTGCACATTTTCACCTCCCATCACTCCTCCCATGTGCTTTTCCATCTCTCTCTCCTCAGCTTTCATGATTTTAGCAGTATTTTCATCACCACCACATTGAACACACTGTGTGTCTGCCCTGTTTTGTATTAAACTAATTGTCTAACATTCCATCTTCCTCTCCATGTGTCACATCTCCACCTCACCCCCTCCACCCCACCTCTTCTCGAAAGATCTCTTCGCTCCCTCAGACGGTAACATCAGCGCAGCGTCTTCAGGTGTAGACCTCTTTGGCCTGATGACACTGGAGAATAATAACCTGGGTAGTTCGCTGGATGCCTGTTTTAGCTCTGTGGTGACCCATCCCTCCCCCTCCCCTTCCCCTTCACCGCTCTTCACCTCCACATCCAGCACCATCACCACCATTGCAACCATTTCAGCTCCCATAGCCCCCAGCGCCGCCAACCCAACGACTGACCTTTTCAGCGGTAAATGTTAAAGATTTGTGTGTTTCAATACTAATTTCGCTGTCTTGTCACATTGACTGGCATCTTCCTGGCTCTCTAGTCTGCTTGCCATCCTCTCCTCTCTTCTCTCATCACCGCTCTTTTGTTCTTTCCTTATTGATTTCATCAGGCTAATATGCACATATTGAAGGCCTCTTTCACTTCAGCATGGCTGCTGTGTGTGAGCATCACCACCATTTTAAACTGTTTGAGAGTTTTAATATTCCTGTCTCTGGGTGCGCATGTGTTTGTAGATCTCTTTGATTCCATGCCAGACAAAAACTTCACCAAAGCAGACCCCGCTCCCAGTGTTGACTTGTTTACAGCAGGTATACCCTACTGCACCCAGTCTGCCATCTCACGTGTGCTCCTACTCTCATATCCTGTCTTGCCGTGTCTGTTTTTTTCAGCTTTGTCCTTGGCTTTGATCAGGGAAGGAAAAAAAAGGAAATGAGATTGCTCCCTCATGGGTCAGCTAAAAGCTATTGAGCTGTCTGAAACGTTTACTAAATCACTATTACCCCTTCTGCTGTTCCAGCATGTACTGCGTGCTCTGCATTTGCAGTTGATAAATGTGCATTATAATGAATCACAGTCAATGGATCGTGTGTATTTGTGTGTATTCCTGTGAGTGTGCTGGGGCTCTAAACACCATCTCCACCTTGCCCTCCCCAGCGGATGTATTCATCTCCCCTGTCCCCACCCTCTCCGCCACAACCCCATCCAAAAGTGACACAGGAGCCTTTATGAGCCTGTTTGGCGGTGGGTGACTCACATGACTGCCTGCTCTCCCTCTGTCTCCCCTGTTCATGAACACATCACCAAGGAAGAGGAGGACAAAAAATGATACTATTGATATTGATACTGATATCAGCACTGTCAGGATTTTCCTCTATAGTCACAACTGCAGAGTTTGTTGCTGCATATTGTACTTTTCCTATATATTAGCTCCATCATATTGTGTTCCCAATTAGAAATCATAGATTGGCTTCTTTGTGGGTAGATCATGGAAGTATTACAAGCAGATACCTGAAGCTTGGTCATGTTTAATAGTCAAATTATTTATGAGCCACAAGTTATGACTTTGGCTCAGGAGTTTTGTGTTTACTTTGTTTTTTAGTTCTTTATATCTTGCCTTAATGTGTTTATTCAAGGTTAGAGTCGTTAGACATGTGTCCACTGAAAATGAACTGGTATGAACACGTGTGTTTTGAAAATGCATGGGGATGCTTTTCTGTGACTGCTGAAAGAGTATGACATTATGATAAGACGTGTGTATGTGTTTATGTGTGTTTGTAAATTCCAAAAGCAATGTTTACCAGTTTTGTTAAAAATGAATGTGATTCTATATTTATCTCTTCAGCCTTCCTCTCTAATTCTCAACACTTTGGTTTGGCATTACCAGTGTGACGCTGAAGGCTGATTATTACCCCTTCTTTGCCCCTATGCTGCAATGGAAATGGCTCAACCTACTTTGACCTGGCATGGTTTGGTTTGGTATGTGTTGCGTTAACCTGCCAGAGTCCACAGGAGGAGATGCCTCAGCTGCTGCAGCTGCCGCTCCTGCTGCCCCCGGTGCTGAGCTCATGTCAGGTAAAAACCCTTAAATGTGAAGTGCCAGCCTGCATGCATATGTGTACGGTCGAGGGCATACCAACATGTTGCATATTTCCATTTCACTGTAACATGCCGCCTTATTGACCTTCTTTCTAATGGGGTATATTGTTAGTTAAAGCCAATTTAATGACATCTTTCATTTAATTGTTAACAAGACGGTTGTTGCGTGGCCACTGTTTCTATTAACTTTGGTAATGGTTAATGAAAGAGTTTGCTGTTCTACATTTTATTTGATTTATACACTCATTCTTACACATTAAATTAGATTTCATATTTTTTATTTTGTAAACTTGAATGTAATTTTTTTTGCTTGACTACTTCTTGTTGGTTCAGTGTCAAAGTAAAGTCACTTCCGAGCCCTATGGATTTGCACTATGCCCATATATGGTCATGTTAGCATTATCATTGCATTGCCTGTATAGTCCCACTGTTATCAGTCTTTGGGGAAATTCCCCCAGTCTTCCCCACATTACATGAGCGTGCAACTGTTATCCATGCTAACTGTAACCATGGTAACGTGGGCCCTGCTCACCTGGTTCCTGGTCATCTCCTGTCCTGTGCCATTGGTCTGCATGTTATGTAACTGATGGTCTGCAATACTACTGCTTTAAGGCTTAACTCTTTCTTTCCCCCCTCTCTCTGTCATTTGCGCAATAACTTCTCATGGTTTCACTGTCACTCCCTCCTTTAAAACCTCATTGCATTTTCTCTCTCTCTCTCTCTCTCTCTCTCTGGCATCTCTGCTTTTTATTTTGCCCTCTTTCTCTCCTCCTTGCTCTCTCTCTCCATCTGGCTCTTGGGCTGGCTCATTGCTTGCTTCCTGCCATTTGATTGGGTGAGTTTCCTTGCTCTTTAACACGCTGATTTCCCACAGTGCACTGCTGCATTGCAGTGGTGAAAGGAAAGCTCAGCTGCACTGTCCCTTCCACCAACAGATGCATGATGGTTGCAAAGTGTGTGTGAAGTAGCAGTATTATTTAGTGCTTCTGTAGAATTTAACCCGGCTTCATTTTAGCTGCAGTGCTTTTGCCCTCATTATAGTTCCTGCTGCACTCACACACATACAGTAAAAACCTCAAGATAAACACTGAAAATATACAGTATTCTTGACACTGTGTATGATGTTATGATGGTAGATGTAGTTTGTCACATGTGGTAATACATTCAGATTTATATTTATCCCACATAATTACACTTGGATTAGACATATTTTCAGACTTACAAATTGCAATAGTAGTGAGCAACTGACCTGACAGATGTCTCCTGCAGCAGATATGACTACAATATAAACAGATTCTGTCCTAAAATGACAAAACATTTCAGGATATAAATACGCTAAAATTGGCAATTTTAGCATACTTCACATCTTTTTTATGACATTAACTTACTCTCTAGTATTTCACATTCCAGTGCTCCTCTCTTCTCTCTGTTGTCATGGAGACACCTATTGGTTGTCATGGTAATCCCCAGTAGTAAGGAGGTCTACTACTGAGTGTGAGGATAGCTTGCACTGAAGAATGCTAATAACTCCCTCCGTCTCCCCTCATCTCCTTCCTTGCCCCCACCCCACCCCCCAACCCCTTCTTCCTGTAGTATTTGATGGACTAGGGGATGTAATGAAGCCCACTGTGACCCCTCAGGCGGGTGATGTTGACACCTCTATGGCTAACATGGCAAGTAGTAAGTAGTCATTTAGATTAACTGAGACAATATCATAGATACTGATTGAAAGGAATAGTTCAGCATTTTGGGACATTCGCTTTTTTGGAAGGAGTAAGATGAGAAGATCAAAACTTCTCTCATGTCTCGGCATTAAATATAGATTTAGAGCAGGGTGGTGATTAGCTTAGCATAGCATACAGACAGGAAATATGGGGAAACAGCTAGCCTGGCTTTCTCTGATGTTCTAAAATGCTCCTACAATCACTTCTAAAGATCAGAAATCAACATGTTTGTATTTCATGTGGCTCGATGAATGGTGGTCAATCACTCTGCCACTTTGATCCAGTCTGAAATGTGTCAGCAGCTATTGCCTGGATATAGCCATGAAATGTTGGTACATAGATTCATGTTTCCCTCATTATATGAATTGTAATAACTTTGGTGATCCATTTACTTTTCATTCTGACCATCATCAGGTCAAAAATTGTATTTGTCCATTACTTTGGTTTAAGTAGTGGCATTGTCATCAACCTCAGCTGTACTTTGTATTTAGTGCTAATTAAGATGGTAAACATGTTAAACATTATATCTACTAAGCATCAGCATTGTGGATATGTTAGCCTGCTCATGTTAGCATTTAGCTCAAGTACAAAACATTTGTGGTTGTATGAGGACTTATGTGCTGTAGAATATTTTTGGCAGCCAGGCAAAGTGACTTCCCAAAGTCTTTTCATCGCACAGCCAGAGACACTGCACAGAGGTGCTAATACGGACATATTGTTGTTCGTATGGAAGTAAATACAATTGAATTGTAGTGTTTACATAACTTTTTTCGAATGAATTAAACAGAGATACAACGTGTTCATCAGTGAGGTTTGGAGGGGTTACTAATTTGGAGAAAGTCGGGCTAGCTATTTCCCTCTGCTTCCAGTCTTTCTGCTAAGCTACGGTAAACTAATCGAGCTCGAGCTCCATACTTAACTAACAGATGTGACTGGTATGGATCATCTCCTCTAACTCTCAGAATCAAAGCGAGTAATGCATTTTCCCAAAATGTTGACCTACTGCTTTAATTCAACTTGTAATTTGCAACTTTGTAATAATGTCACTAAGTGAAAACAGTGATTTTGCAGTCTCTTTTTCTCTCTCTCTCTCTCTCTCTCTCTCTTTCTTTGTCTCAGATCTCACAATGGGAACCGCAGCGGCCCCTCAGGTAGCTCCCCCCAGTTGGGGTGCTCCCATGGTAAATGTTGTCTGTGTCTTATAGCATGGAGTGGAGCTGCATGGCAGCGACAGACAGGGCATACCTGTAGCAGCAATCACAAGCATTGCCTTCATCTGGCTCTCCAGGTTCCAGGTCCAAACTCAGAGCTAGGAACGTGTTGCAGTGAAGCAAGGAAACAAGACTTATAACAAACCTCAATCGAACTATAACTTACTGGTGGAATTTATTTAAATGACACATGTCATAGGACCTCTAACAGAGCATGTGCACTGTGAGTAAATATATAGAAAACTGTCAAAAGCAAGGGCAAAAATTTAGGCAGTTTTAACATGAAGGCTGGTTCAAAACGTGTTTTATATTCATGGAATATCTACTGGAGAGTGATGAAGTGGCAAATGATTGAGTGCCAAATTCAGAAGCTGTTGCTTGGGAACAGCTTCTCCTAAGTTTGTATTTTCTTTAAAGCCTGATAGCGTCCAGGCAAGACACCTGGTTTTCCCCCTCATAGCTGAGCTCACTCCTCCATCAACACATTTGCTTCTTATGGATATTTCAGTTGTCTTTTTGGCAACAATAGATCCGACACATCTGAGGACTTACTTCAGGAAGCTTCCCCTCTACTCTCAAACTCCTTGTGCATGTGTAAATAAATGATACAAACTCATAGGTTAAGTTAGGGTCTTTTTTGTGCCATGTCTGTCTTCATTCGGTGTGTGCCAGTCTATGTGTTTTCACCATTACTTTTGTATGTTGCCAGAAAACATTCTAGCATTGTGTACCGTTTCTTTTCCTATGTGTGTACATTGTCTTGCAGTGTGTGTCTGTCTCGTATGTAGTGTAGTAACATCCCAACTCCTCCTCTCCCTCCCCTCCCCTCCCCTCCACACCTTTAGACCGTACCCATGGGTGTCCCTCCTTTTATGGGGACTCACCCCAGCTTCGGCATGGTAAGACCACCAGTCCACTCCAGTAATGTCCCTAAACCAGTCTGGACATTACTGGACATTGATGGACAATGACTCCCTTTAGGTGGCCCTCACACCCATCAGAAAGCCAACAATGTGTCTTACTGTCTCTTTTTCTTCTTGTCTGTCTGTCTGTGTAAGCCCGGAGCACCAGGTGTTGGAGCTCCCATGATGCCCATGGTGAGGCCAGGGTTCCCTGCAACCGGAGCAACCCCCGGAGCACCGGTAACATACTCATTTTTAAATTGGATTATACACACAAAGTTATGACACATTCATATCTGAAGGTCACATCTGCTCTAACAAAAGTAGTTGAAGTGCTAAAAGTAGATGTGTCTGCAGATGTCTCCTGGAATGGCCCAGAGTCCCAGAAAGCCTCCCCCACCCAGGAACGCTCTGGATGACCTCAATATTAAGGACTTCATGTAGACTGACTGACCCATAAACCCCCAAGGTACGTGTGCTATAGTGAGGGTTATCTGTTCATCTGGAACCTGAGATAATAACCTCTGATGATTTCATAGTGATGTCATGAGGGATATATCAGCTTGGGCTTGGAGACTACAAATTATTAACAGGAGGTCTATGCTACCAACTGTAGGTGTTGAATTTGAAAGACGTGGAGATTTGCCATACTATTTGTTTTATTACGGGAAATGTATCTCACCATCTACTGCTTTAGTTCTCACCCCCTGCTTCATGGAAGTGCAACAATGAATTGCTGCCCCTTTACAGCCTGTGAACCGTTGCATTAGAGTTGTTGATGTTAAGGACAGTTTTGAAAACTGATTTTGTGAGCAGCTGGACTGACACACCACTTCAGAAATGTTATTTGCATTAAGATATCTGACCATTTTTGAATGTAGCTCCTTGTAGATTTTTGACTACAATAAAGTCTGACAAGAGTCTGATCATAGTTTTTGTTTTAGTGTATCTGAATCTTTGTGTCCGTCTGTAGTGGGCCAACAGGTGCAGGGTGGAAGTTGAGGATACTTCTTTTCTTCTTTTTTTTTTACTTTTTGAGTAATCTAAGTAATATTTAGTGTGTTGGGTGGGGCTGGCAGCCCATGTGCCGGTGTTCCCGTTGGGACCCCAACTTTATTAGACCTGACCTATTTCTCTTGAGAGCACTTGCTTTAATCAAGTCTCCATCCCTTATCTCTCTGTGTCCCTCTCTGTAGGTTTGTCATTGTGTCTGGAGCTCCGTGGATGTGGATGTCTGCACTTTCCCACTGCCTCTCCTCAGTCATGCCCCAGCCCCTCAGCCAACCAGCCATCACATCTATGATCTTTGCCCTCTGACCTCCTACCAGCCACGACCCCCCCCCCCGAAAAAACCCCCCTGCC
>NW_019525453.1:661845-750216 GCF_002814215.2 Seriola lalandi dorsalis
CCCCTGCCCCCCCTTATCTAATGTTGTAGCACAACTGTGAATGTGAACCCTAGATACAGAAAACAAAATTCCGTTTATGTGTGTGTGGGTGTGGGTGTAATTCAGTGTTAACCTTTACTTAATATACTTCTGAAAAATGAAAAAAAAAAAAGATTAATGTGTATTTAGATTCACTCTGGATTTCTGCGTATCAGCTGACTTGGAATGGTGGATATATGTTGGTTTCTTTGCGCATCTCCCCGACGAGGACTGTGTTGTTAAATGTGGACTGTGTTCGGTGTGTGTAACTTCACTGGCCAACCCCCACTCCAACTCGTTTACCCCTGTCGTCCCAACTAATACTGAGCTATGTTTATGTCATTAAAGACTTGGTTGTTCCTATATCTGCTTGGCCATCCATCCTCCCACCTGTCTACTTCAAGTTTTTGGAGATCGATTCTTAATCAAAATGTACCTGAAAACCACTTGCACTGCAAATCGGGACTTATCATCGAACACATCACGTAGTGTTCAGTTTCATTTTTACTTTATCTTTTTGTAGGGATTGTATGAACATGCAAAAATTTGTGAAATGTGTTCAAATTGACATATGCATTTTAGACTATTTTAAATGATAGATTATACATATTTTCTTTAATCTTTATTTTGAGAGAATAAAAGTGTATCATATATTTTTAGTTACATCAAATTATATCGTTGAAAAAGAAGCAAGTAGACTCAAAAACGTCCCTCCTTTGTACATACATCTGTAATCAGAGGCAGTATTGAATGGAAACTTTGCCCTGAGTGTTTACTGTTGCGCCCTCTGCTGGTGTGGAGTGATACTGCATTGTAGCATGCAACACAGGTCAATTTGAGATGCAATCTGCATAATACTCTCTAAGAGCTCCTTTCTTTGTCTCAGTCTCCACATGAAATGACGTCATGTTAAAGTGGAAATCAAAGAGACAAGGAAGCATCCGTGTACGTGATTGGAATGTGGCCTCAGTACTCTTTGGGTCGTTTGTGACGCAGCAGCGGTCGGTACATTTGTTCATGTACTGTCACTGGAAGTCTTGGGGACTCACCGTAAAGTACTCAAGTATACGCTGGATGTTCTGTGTGTTGTTTATTTCCAAAAGTGACTGTATCTTAATCCATTGTGGCATTAACAAAGTGTTGAAAGAAAAATAAAGATGACTATGATACATAAAAACAAAAAGAATGTGGATAAATAATGTTTGCTAAGTATTCATATGAAGGCTGTGATGTTTTTTTTTTCTTTCTTTTTTTTTCTTTTTTTTGGTTATTATCGATGGCATCGCCCTCCCTCCCTCACCCCCACCTGCATGTGAGTCCAAATGAGATACAATAAAAGACAAATACACTGATCCAAACAATCCTCTCGGCTCATCACTTATCTCTGGTCTGCTTTCGTCAGCTTGTTTTATCAACATGAATTATTTGCGTTAAAAGAAAATGTGTGGCCAGGTCAATAACAGGCAGAATTACAATACAACACAATATGACACACACACACACACACACATACACACACACATATATATATATATGTGTGTGTGTGTGTGGTGTGTGTACACTCAGATTTTTCTTGAAGTGTAGTGAATGAGGACCAACAGGCTATCACCAGTACTGCAAAAACAAACAAGCAAGAAGTTTACACTGTTCAACATGTGAGAACATAATAATATTTTGTCTTTCCCTTTACATAATTACAGTTTCAGTTAATTACAGTGATATAAATTAAGTGTTTCAAAGACAGACAAACAATTGTGGTCTTTAGAAAAGGTAACAATGAAATTCTATCAAAAAACCAACTCAAATTTAGACACTTTGCATGTTTTTAGCCATTTTTGAGTCATTCATATTATGTGATTTCCACAGTCTCTAAATGAACTGATAAATGACTGAACAGGTTGCAGATCCAGAATCAGGGACATTTGCAACAGTCATGGATTAAAGGTTTGCTGATACGGCCTGACACTGAAGAGGTGAGCTGGTTTCACATCAGGTCGGGCTGGTATGTATAAAGCTGCTCAGAGTGAAATTTTGGTTTAAAGGCATCAGATTTTTTAAGAAGACCAAAAGGTCATTTTGCTTTCATTTTACAATGTTAGTGCTTTGCTCTCTTTTAAGCAATAGTTCATTTTTAGGTCAACGCCTACTACTACTGTATCCTTTTTGGGCTCATTTAAGATTTGTATGAAAAATATCCCATATATTGCATATTGATATTGTAACTATAACTGTACAAAAACATCTTTTATGTGCTTTCTTCTTGTATGTTGCAATATACTGAAACATATAATGTTGGTTACAGTGAATGATGTGACAAGATATGCATGGGGGCCTCTCTATTGGCTGTTTCAGTGCTTGAGGGCATTTTGGGAGGGAGGACATGATTGTAAGTCTTGTTTTACAACAATTAGGAATCACTGCAGTCAGCATTTAAGCAAAGCATCTAAGTCCTACTTTTTTACCAAAAATGTTCCGACTCAGAAGTCAGAGCTTTGACCATCTTAAGACCAGTTCTTTGATGTTTTATACACAGCAGCCCTGATCTTTGAGTCTAGTAGAAAGTGACAACGGATTTATTCTCTTGGAGATCCACTGCTCTGTAAGTTCAGACCACTTCACAAAGACTTGGATCTCCGTGGATCCAGTGACAGATCTGGGCATACTTGGGAGGAGTGATCCTCACAGCAACATTAAAGTCCCTCAGCTCACCTCCGTCCGCCTCCACCAACTGATGGCCTGAGAAAACCCCAATCACCCTCCTCTGCCACTTCCCTTTCCTGTCTACATCTCCCGCTTCCTGTCTCAGACGAATGTAAACACCTGCACCTGTCGCGCCGGACTGCGCGTCACAGTGCTGGTACAACAAATCGTCAGACTCCTTTGCCACAGAGCAAAAACGATAAACCACCTTCTCGTCTCCACGCCCGTCCAGCAGGCTTTTGTCAGCATCATAGCCTGAGAAGTGGATCCGTGCCAGGGGAGCATCAGAGGGAGCCACTCCGAGCCTCATGTACTTTTGTTTGATTTGTCGTTTCAGCTCCAGAAGGGCGTAATTGTAGTCAGACGAAACTGAGTTGGTGGAGCTCTTGGCTTGGATCCATCCTTGAGGGATTCGGGTTTGTTTAACCCGCGTCCAACGGAAGACCGGCTGCCTTCTGGGTTCAACACCGCGCCGAACACGGCTGAGACGCTTACGTTTCCTTCCTCTTTCAAACTCATCTATATTTCCATCGTCAGCCAACACATGACTTTTCTCTCTTCTTCCTCTGGGTCTCCTAGCTTTGCCTCCATTTCTTCCTCTCACTACATCTCCATCTATACTATTCTGCTCCTCACCTTCCTCCATTAACTGCTCTTCTTTCCCCTCACCTGTCTCCACCTCTCCTCTCCTCCCACCCCTCCGCCGCCCTCCTCTCCTCCTTCCCCCTCTTCTTTTTTTGGTTTTGAGCTGCAGCACTCCTACTTTAAGCCTGCTGGCACTCTCTAGGTAGTCACTCCCATCGTGGATGCAGTGTGCTGCCGTCAGCACATGTTTCGGAGACACCAGGACTCCAGAGCAGCCTGTGGAGAGGCGAACTGCAGTCGCGAACGGGTAGTTGGTGATAAAATGCGAATCAGAGATCACAAAGCGTCCATCTGCTCCGTAAATCTGTCGTTTCCTCCGGGTACTTGTTTGTGAATGGGCTGGTGTTCTTGCAGACGTCTTATTAAAACCCTGCAAACTGATATTTGTGTGTGTGCGCGTGCCGTTCTCATACATCGTCTCATATCCCAGAAGCCTCTCTTGCTCAGTCTGGTCGATAGGTGTTAGGCTGCCCTGACACTCTATCCCACAGAGTGTCTTTGCCCTTCCTTTCTCCTCATCCTCCTCCTGCCCTCTGAACAAAGGGGTGTTTAAAAGCTGCGTGTGTGTGTCCAGCAGCACCGGGAGGCTCTGCCTGGTCCACACGTACGCCTCGCTGTTCCCTTCTTTACCAAAACCTCCAGAAACTGTCAGGGAAGCCGCACAGAGCAGCAGACACATGTGTTTGAGGCCCATTCCGCTAAAAAGAAAGAGACAAAGACAGAAATACTTAGGTGTTGGAGAGAATTGACCTCATGGATCCTTCTAGAGATGGAAAAGATTGAAATGGTGAAGAGAAAGTGAAATGGTAAAGAGTGTCAGGCTTGAGAGAGAGCCTCCACACTTCTTTCTCAAGTAGCATTCACATTGAGTTTCCATATTATTTTGGCAGCAGAGGGCGCACGTGCTCAAATTCTAAATAAGTCTCTTGGCAGAAAAGTGAGTGATGTCTGTGATATTTTTGTTTTATATTGACACGAGGCATCTGCAGTTGAATTAATAGGATTAAAACAGAGGCAATGCTATGATTAGTAGATGCAACAGTCTAAGTTTACTGTCACTTAGTTGCACAAACAACAGTTGAAGCGTGTATAATATTATCTATGTATAATATTATTCTATTAGACTCTATAAACATCTTGGAAAAGAACTTAGACAAGTGTGTAGCGCAGGATAATTAGGACACATTATGTGCAAATAGGAGATACACAAAAAAAAACATAGCTTTTGTAAGTATCAAGAGGAAAGCTAGTGATGTGAGATTAATTTTTTTTTTTACTTCGTGCCTAATTGATACAAAAATGCCGCTTGAAAAAGAGACGCAAAGAATACAAATTCAAAAATGTTCCTACCTGCAAAACATCCAAAAACACCTCAACAACTTCCAGTCAATGTTCTCCTTCTCATTAATAAAAAATCCCCTCTATCCAAACGGCTTCCAGCAGACTGGGATCCATCATTTCCTGGGCTCAAAAAAAGAGTGGAACGCAAATAGAAGCTGCGGAGCAAGATCCTATTGGAAACCTAGATCCCACTCTGATGCAGAAAAAAGTGACCGCCAGACAGGCAGAACGTGGGTGGGAGTCGGCCAGGAGGATGAAAGCATGAATGAGGTTTTTTATCATGTGATGACATTGCACTCAAAAGTCAAAAGTGGAGCCATGTGGACATGAATTCTGGAGTATTTTTCTCTGGATTCCGCAAATATTTTTATTACGCAGGGAATACGCGGGGAACACTGACGCTTTCAAGTGTAGAGAAATGCTGACAAAATGTTGCTTTTGAGTGCGTGTTTATCCGCTGCTTTTGCGGTTAAAAATGTAAGTTTAGATTTATGTCAGGTGATCGTTTGAAGTTTGTCCAGACACACACACACACACACACACACACAGAGATACACATGCACACAACTCTACACCTCTCAGATCTGAAGAACCTGTACATTAACCCATGTTGGTTTATTTTGACAAGTATTTCTCTGCTCAGTGCAACAAGAGTTCATTCAGTGCAGGATGCCTCCTTTTTCCTTGATTATCTGTTTTAACACCAACACACACATGCACCTACAGGGACACACACACACACACACACACACACACACACACGCACACACCAATCAAAGGCCCACTAACTACTGATGTCATACTGACAGGTGATGTTTGTGCATTTGCAAGAATATCGCAGGATTTGGTTTGAATAAATCGTGTACCGCTCACACTGTATTAGAACATCAGCTGTTTACTTACAGGAGTCTAGAAGACACATCGCAAGTTCAGCATCAAACTTAATTCCTTCTCCAGGGACACGCCAATGTTAACTCTTGTCTCTATCAAGTCTTTTCTCCCGCTGAAGTTAGCAAACTAACAAGCTAGCCCCGGCCCGTCTCATCACTTTCCGATAACGACTCAGTAGTGTAGCCTCCAATCTGCCCTGAAGACATAGTGTTGCTCAGAGGACGCACTATAACCTCTTTTCTTGTAAACGCAACGACGGCAGAAGGTTTTGTTCAGCGACAATCATCACCACCCGCTCCCAGCGATACGCCATGTTCGGCAGTAGAGAAAACTTACAAAGCCATAGCCACTTTCCTAAAACTACTGTTCCTTTATAATGTTGAAGTACTTAAAATAACTATGGGGTACATCTGTACCTTTACTTCAGAACAAAGGTCCAGGGGACAGTGTGTTGTCATGGATACTGTCAGCCTCTGAAGACTGTCTCAGCTGTCATTCACTCAACATCAAACTTCATCACTGGATGCTCATTTTTAGCCATGTCACAATTTTGAAGTCGTTTAAAATGTTTAAAGTCTTCTCCCTGACAGTTGTGTTGGATCAACATCGCAGCTCCTCAAGGTGCAAACTTAAGCTTTTTTCCGTTCTGTGCACTGCAGCCTCCTTTCACATATGGTGAAAATACTCTTCTGAATCACATCTGAACTTATTTTTAACCGGCAAAGGCCTGTTTGCCCTTTTCATATCCTCTGTTGTCTTCTTTCGGTAGCCTACTGGGTCTGACTGCTCTGGTTGAGTGGAGCGAAAGGACTCACTTCACGGAATTTCTCTGTGCAATTTCTCTGCCATACCACAGCGACAGAAACTGTGAAGAAATGTGACATTCACAGGGTTTCATCACATTTTGGCCACAACTAAAACAATAGTACAAATGGCAGTGATTGAACACATTTCCCAAGGAAAGGCCCCAAACAAAGCAGAACTAAAGTCACCAGAAAAGAAGCAAGTGCAAAAAATTTCAAATCAATTAAGTCCAATTGTAAATGAACATACAGATACAGACATATCAGCAGCACTTAAAGAATCTAGGAAACGTGATACTGTAAATGCTAACCCACATCCTTCAAAATAAAAGTCTGTGTTTGGTTTTGATCAATACAAAATTCCCTCCAAAATGTACAATGTCCTATAAAGCGCAACAACATCACACTACTACATTTACATTACCCCCTAATAAAAGGTACCCAGTAGTTAAATAATATCTACAGTAAAAATCATCTCTTAGTTGCATGAATAGGCTACCCTGTAGTTATACTTCTACAGTATAAATTCTTTGTAAGATTCCAAATTGTTACCTCAATTTCCATAATTTTACAGCTTGTTCCCCAGTACCTACATAAATACTGGTATACCATTAGGACAAAAGAATACACCATAACTCTTCTCACGTTGCAGGATGTAATCTAGAGCGTTAGCATGAAAAATGGTGTTACCAACAGGGGTTAAACTGGGCTAGAGCCCACCGGAGCTGATCTGTGTCCTTCAACATCATATCAAACTTCTATTTTTTTAAATGTCCCACTAAACATAATAGCATATTGGCATCGATGAGTAATTCTCTCGACTCCAAAGCAAGATATATGAGGTGATTTCTACAACCAAACCAATGTTAACAAGGAGCTTTATAGGTTTCGACAGACAGAAAATAGTGCAAACAGCACCATTTGATATTCAAATAGTCAAATACTTTTGCTAAGTGGTAAGATTTCAAAAGTAACTGTCTGAGTTAGCTAACATTTTATGTGTGTGTACTAAACTGTGTTGCCTTGGTGAACTAGACATAAGTTTCTCTAGTAGCATTCATTATTTTCCAAATAGGACTCAATAGCAAGACTTTGCTGTCTTTCCTATATATCTGCAGACTACATGTTCTGCTGAACTCTAGTCATGATGGGGTCATGACCAACATCTTGACAAATTTTTGAAGATAACAAATATTACATTATAAATGATATGTTGAAAAGATAACTCTTTCTCTCTCTCTCTCTCTCTCTCTCTCTCACACACACACACACACACACACACACACACACACTGCTATTTGGAAGCTAAAGAAAAATGAATAGCTAATATGTGAACTGATGGCTAGATGCTTTGAAAGAAGTTGACTATTTACAGTAAAATGTAAAACGAAGAGTTCCCACTCCTTACGAAACCCAATTTAACCCCTGGTTACTATTTCTTATTCCTTCCTCTTTGACACTGTTAAAGGGGAACATCTTGTTCCTCTGAATGCCTTCACATTTACCATCATCACCTGCTTGGTGCAAACATTAACATTTTCTGCCAGCAGTATGGAACAACTCAACTCCACTGAGGCCACATCTAACAACTCCTCCTCTCCTGGACCGTCACCTCTCGTCTCCTCGGACTCCAGCACTCTGGCTCCTGTGGTGGTGCTGTCTTTCTGCTTCCTGGTGGGAGTTCCTGGAAACATCGCTGTGATCATCCTCAAACCAAACTGGCAGCACTTGTCTAGTCTGAGCCAAAATTTGATGCTGAATCTGGCTATATCAGACATGCTCTGCCTGCTGCCCCTGCCCCTGTGGATTTATTCTTTCCTCTACAACTGGATCTTCGGACTGGTGGCCTGTAAGCTTCTAGCGTACCTCGTGTACTGCTGCCTTTACAGCAGCGTGCTGACTGTGACGGTGCTGAGCATCCAGAGGTACCTGCAGGTGGCCTACCTACATAAGAGTTTACATGATGTAGGAAACAAGAGGCTGCTGGTTCTGCTCTGGCTGGTTGCGATGATCTTCTCCATCCCTGCGTTACTGGTTCGACAGCCAATCGAAGAGAAGCACATGACACTCTGCCAAGCTAAGTACTCTTCCAATGCCCAGTGGTTGGCTGTGCTGCTGTCAGAGTCCCTGGTGGGATTAGTTTCATTTTCTGTAGTGGCATTTGCATACATCTGCCTCCACAGAAAGGTGAACCAGACAGCTTTTTTCAACCACCCAAAGACGACCAGACTGATAACCAGTATCATCGTGACCCTTTTCACCCTATGGATGCCACATCATATCATAAATTTGTTGGGTGTGGCAGCTATTTCTGTCAAGAACAAGGGTCTGTTGAGCTTTTGTATGGACAGCTGGAACATTGTTGGAGCGCTGACATTTGTGAATAGCTGCCTGAATCCTCTTCTGTACGCATTTGCTTCTCGCAACATGTGCACTGTGTGCCAAAAACCTGAACATAAATACTGTTGTTAACACAGAACCTCGTCATTTGCAGGAAGTCTGTCTCGTTGGTGTAGCACCAAATGCCAGCAGATATCAGTACAGATGCAGAACCGTGCGGATGATAATGCTGAGAGATGTTATTTTTGCTCTTGTGGAACCAAACAAAGCTGTTTTCAGTCAAAAGATCTCATCTCCCTTGTGTTACTCAACTTGATGGTGTGATACTATATTTGTCAAGAGAGGGAGAGATGGGAGAGACCCGGTCAGAGGAAACAATTAATGAAAAGATTGAATAAATGTTTGTGTTGGAGTTCATCCAACTAGATGAGTGACCATTTGTCTCCATTGTTTAGGAACAGACTAGAGACAGACGAGGAAAGATAAAGATAGTGGGAGTGATGTACTGATATTTAAGAACATATGTAAACCCATTCATTTATTCATTCCTTTGTCTATGATCAGTAGAATCGACACAGATTTTCAGACTATTTCAGCTCTACCTGTATGATGAATATTGTTTATATTTTTGCCTATACAATAAACTGTGCTTATACATCAACTGTATGATAAAATATGATGTATTATCTCTAATCAAATGATGACCACTCTTGTGTCTGAACGATAAATATAGCCTGAAGCCTCTTAGCTCAGCTTAGCACAAAGACTGCAGAGGAAAACAGCTAGCCTGGCTCTGTGAAAAAAGAATAAGTAAGTAAATAAAAATCTGCCCTAATGCACCTCTAAAATACATGTATCTTGTTTTATTCCATACAAACACCAGTGTTTTTCGGGACCAATTGCTCATGAAAGATGAGCACAAACTAAACAACTAACATTTGTATTTGAGTACTTAAACTTCACGTATCCACTTTGTAATTTGTTTGAGTTCACATCATAATCACTTGATAGTGGTGAATGTACAGTGCTCCAGCAAACTAGCAGCGTTATTCCAAAGACAACTGCAACAGAACTTCTCTGTTATTATTAAAGGTTTCATTTAATTTTCTCTGTGATTAAATTTAGTCATTCTATAAATAGTTCTCAATAAAGCTCAGTGGTGTTCTTCTTCTGCTGATGTGTCTCGTGATAGTTGTGTCATTCATCCCAGCACCATTTTATTTTTCTTTCTGCTCTGTGCGGTCTTCACCTTTTGAGCTTTGTTTTCACTAATTTCAGACAGGAGTGGAACTGACACCAGCTTGATATGTTTGGTGAACCAGGAGGTCCAGGGGGTTTTCCTCTGTGTGCAGGGCTTTTTCCTGGGGTAACTTTGCTGCCCTCACCATCATTTATGTTCACTTCAGGCTGTAAGGACAGCAGTCTGGATCGACTTGTGTCCATTTTTGTCTAGACACCACTGTTCATAATAATTGAAAAAAAGCAATCCAGCCAAAAGGTCAGGACTGCTGTGGGAGAGTGTGCACTTTTATGTATGCGTGTGTGCTGTTTGTGACTCAGTATTTCCCCCAGCTGCTCCTTTGGGCCCAGGCAGGGTTTTCTCTGGCCGGTTCTCAACAAAGAAAGCATCCTTTTCTCATGCAAGGATGTCTTCTCCTCTAAATTCAGTGTATGCACTCATGCCAAGATGCTCGCCTACAGTTCATTTTTTGTAACACACACTTTTGGTCTTCAAAAGGGGGTTATCTTGACCAGTGGCTGACAAAGGAAGAAACCATCTAAAGCTGAATCACTTTTAAATGAATACGTGTGTAAAAGGGCTTGTGTTAAAATGACCTTCAAGTGAATTCTTGTTGTTTTATCCTTCCTCTGCCAGTGCACCACATGAAGCTTGTTGAAAAGATTCAGTGTTAAGTCATACAAAGTGTAAATTCTGGTGTAATTACGGTTATGATGTCACTAAATCACATCCAGTGTGCAGATTGCACCATGATAAATTCCAGCTTGCTGCCAATTCAGGGAGTATAACACAAAGCTTCTGTTTTTGCTAAACATGGATAGTTTGACATTTTGAGAAATATGCTTATTTGCGTACTTGATGAGAATTAGATGAGAAGATTGGTACGATTCTCATACCTGTACACTATAACTTAGCTACTCCAAGCACAAAGACTAGTAAAACAGCTAGCCCAACTAAGGTGTTAACACATATTTCATTTGTTCAGTATCAAGTTATTGTAAGCCACCAGTCAGCTTAGCTAAGCACAAAAAAAAGGAAAAAGGGCCAAACAGCTAGCTAGCTACAAGTTACTGTTCCCAGCCAAGAAACAGTCATAGCAAGGTGACATTTTAATGCTTCACTTTTTGTATAGATCAAACAAACATGTTTAAAGGTGTGGTAGGTGGATTTTGTTACCTTTGGACAGAGCTAAATTAGCTGTTTCCCTTGTTTCAGATCTTAGCGCTAACTAAGCCAACTAGCTGCTAGCTGTAGCATGACGGTATCAACCTTCTCTTGGTAGTAAATCAAATATGGGTATTTATCAGTATGGTGAACAATTGCTTTAAGTGAAAATGTACTGTAGCTTTTGAACTTTTAAAACATAATTAGTTCAGTCTACTTAGGCTACAAATAAAAAAATTTAATCAAAGATAACTTAATAACTGAAGATTTGTTAAGCAAGCTGTGGGAAAGAAGTTGATATTTGGGCATGATGAGATTTTTTTTAATTAGCTTATTCAAGTCTGTGGAGAACTAAAGATAACAGTAACATTATTACCCTGGGATGGTAGATGACTCATTTTGCCTGCTCATTCTTCTTTTCTCATGCATCTAGGATTTACTGTCCTTTGCCCTCCCCTCATCCTTCAATTACTAATCTGCCCTGTCCCGTCCTGCCCTTCCTTTCACTCCATCTAGTCTATACTTTCTTTCTATTAAAGTGCATGTTTTAATAAAGGAAAAAAAAATCTTTCTTTCTTTCTTTCTTTCTTTCTTTCTTTCTTTCTTTCTTTCTTTCTTTCTTTCTTTCCACACTCTCTGGCAGTATACACACAGAATCCAGGTGCAGAGACATTAGCAAGGACACAGAGAGTAAAAGAGGAGCAGGTTTATGTTGGCTCTCTACACCTCCCCATGTCTTGTAAAAGAGCTTTACTGGTTCCTGTCCAACCATAATATTGAGTTTCATTTGAATTCTGCAGTTAAGTGGAAAGTTACCCCTCAGCACCAAACTAATTAGAATATTCAGACCTGCTGAGTTGGGGTTGTGACATTTTTGATAATGTGACCTTAGGATGCTCTGATACCTCCAGCTGCAAGAATGAGTCATGTAAATACAATGACTTGCTGTAAATCAGCAGTGTTAAGATCATGATCCTCTTTTCATTTCAAAAGACTGTTTGCAGAGAAATATTTGTGAGATGTAACAATCATGAAGAAATCTTGGAAAGTCTTTGTGGCTCTGAATGCCTGTTCTCCATGTGCATACATGTTTTTGGATAAGATGTATTATTCAGACAGAGCATTCCAAGTGACTTGCTTAAGAGTCATAGAAGCAGTAAGGTATTAAAGTGCAGGCACTAAAAGCTATAATTACACCATAAAATTAAGTAACACCATAACACCGGTTGAGATACAGTTACAACATTCAGTATTGCACCACTTGCTTTTGAAAAAGCCTGGAGAAAGTGATTGTGGACTCTTCCTCATTCCAGGATCAGCTCACTGACACAGACACACAGACATTTAAACATGGTGGACGAAGCAAACTCATGTTGATGCACTCGTCAGTGCTGCAGTTGGTGGCTACAAGCAGGTGACAATGCAAGTGACTGAAGTATGCAGGGATGACACATGCACAACGACAGGACAGGCAGATCAAACTTTTCTCATTTAGAAATGATTAAAGGTATCTGTGTGCTTACATTAGGAAAATACATGTGATGCACAGAATGCATATGTATACATTTACATGGGGTTTATTTACAGTCACATGCACAGACGGTCATACACACAGCACCAAGTGTGAAACATAAGCTCATTAGACCTGTGCATTCATATTTAGAAACTAAATCAACTCAAATTGATTATTCAACCTGTTTTATGCTTTAAGCTTAAATTAGCTGACTGACCCTTTTTTTTATAATACAGTGTAAAAGGCTTGCAAGAGTGCATGAGACTGAAATAGTCCAGATAACAGAAACTTGCCAAGACCTCTCATTTGAATATGAGCTGAAATTCCTCAAATGTCAGTTCAGCAACATTCAACTTGACTTTGTCAATAATAGAAAACAGGGAAATTCCCTGTTCATTTCAGAGAGAGATAAACAAATCAACCACAGCTCTGAAATGAATGAAAAACATTGGTGTTATGGACAATTTGAGCTCACTGTGTTCTTCTGCTTTCTGCAGTCTCAGTGGATGATTTATTCTGCAAGCCTAAGGAATGGCTGTTCTCTAGAAAAAGCTCCATTCTTTTTCTCTTTTTTAATAGTTCTCATATTTTATAGTTTTAAACTTTCCGAATAAAGTTGTGCTGTTGAATAAACAACGATGGAACAGTTCTCTGAAGGAGACTGTAATCTGTCACCAGTTCTGTTGAACAAAGAGCTAAAGACGTTACAACTCAATATAATGTAATCATACTGTGATTAAAAACCCCTGATTATTGTAAATGAGGTTGGGTACATGGATTCCAAATATGTGCCAAAGTTTTATTTGTAGGAGTTTAACTTGTTGACCGCTACAGCAGATACCAAATATCCCATGACTAGATATTTCAGGCGTTTGTTGGTTTTGCATTGTTGTGTTGTATTTAACCAATATTCAAGGCAAGTAGGAAGTTCAATGTACTTGAAGTGTCATTAATGAAGATGCAGTGGGATTATTTTCAGTAAAGTTCTTTTTTAGTGTAGATTTCAGTTAATTTAGGAAATGACAGTGATTTTACAAAACAGTGTCTCGTAAGGGTGATTTTACATGAGGAGAGCTGGTATAAAGCTGGTATAACCCCCCCCCCCCAAAAAAAAAGACAAAAAAGAAGAAAAACCCTGCAGTTGTTGGCAGGATGTTAAAGGGATGTAAGTTAGATGGACCTTGGCTGGGAAACATAAAAATCAACTGATGAATGTGTTTATTAAGTTATGTGAAAATATGTGATGTCAGTGTCTCACTGCTATAATAAGCAAAGTTTGTGATAAACACGCTGACGTGTGCGCTGACTGTCATCATGCCATCACTGCAGCAGGAGCAGGAGGTTTTGTTGTTCTGTTTTTCCAAATCAAAACAGATGTGTGTCTGTGGAGGCGGGTGTTTGTGGGACTTGGATGTCTGTCCTGCTAATGGTATGTTTGTTGGTGTGTCCTCTGTTCGACTATATGTGTGTGTGGTCCATACTTTCTGTTTACAGACTCTCCACCATGATAAGGGTCAGTTGTTTGTGCTGTTGTTGTATTTACCCTTCCCTCACTCAGCGCTACGCATCACGAGTCTGACTTGGACCACCATGTGTTTACCAGTTGAAGACCTGTAATCCTTGAATGAACCTGGACATTGTTGCGTGGCATGACAGTCCATTCCTCCCTCAGAGGAGCCAGGTTTAAGGCTGGTGTGAGTGACAAAGTGTCTATGAATAAAGCACTGAATTCCTATCAGGTCACATGTGTTTGAAACTTCACTGAGATATCCCCATATTTAGTAAAACACTGCTTCCCAACCTTTTGTATTGTGTCCCTTTATAGCCGTGTAATGCATATGCACAAGCAGTTATAACAAAATGCATATAGACACCACCACTGCCCTAAAGTGAAAATGAGCAAATTAGTGAGAAAAGAAAATAAGTTTTTTAGCAATTAAGCAAATATGAGTCCACTATGTTTTTAATCTACACTGCGTGGCTAGAAATATGTAGAGCCACATTTTTAAAAATATTTCGGGCTTGGTCATTTTTTCATGGTGCAAGCCTTCAGTTCTAATTATGGAAATCTTGATATGATACCATGATGACGTGACAACATGACAATAGACTAAGTGATTTCCCCAGTTTGTGGTGGAAGAACTTGACCGGCCTGCCCTCATCCAATACCCTTGGGATTTACTGGAACGCAGACTATGAGTAAAGACTTACAGTATCATCCACTGTCGGTGTTGGACCTCACTAATGCTGTTGTTGCTATAAGGAAAGTTTTTTCCCGGATGAGTGGAGGCTGTTTCACCTGCATATTCCATTGTTTTTGAATGATTTGCTCACAGGTGTAATATGCAGGTATCTGTATACTTTTGTCCATGTACCGTACGCCCCTCCCTCTCCCCTTCCTTGTGGAGTAATGGCTCTGTGAGTGTTTGCTAAAAGGTGAAAAAAGCTGATTATGCCTTCATCACTATGAAGACTGGTGTCATGGGCAATTTACTAACTCCTGCCCTAAAATTCAAAGTTAATTAAATCCATATTTGTCTGTAGCTTAAATTCATCAGCCCAGGAGTTGTAGTCTTGGTATAATTACAACATCTGACATCTTGGAAAATGAATCAGTGCATTATATTAATACCATCTGTGGTAAATGTATTCAATAAGTCAAATTTTGGGTAAAAAGAAGAGTCTGTCAGGAGCTTTCCTTAGAAACTAATCTGGGCTGTAAACTGCTTACTTTTTGTTTTTGGCTTTTCGGACATAAGATACAGGCCAATATTTTTTCTTGGACTGTGTAAAAGAAAGACGTTTCTAAACTTGATTTGGTCTTCAGGGTGGGGTGCGAAATAACGTGTTGTGAGCACGATTATGAGGATTTAGTGCGCTGAAAAGTGACACTACCTTATATCATGTATGGAAAGCCAGCATCAGTGTAAATTAAGGGCAATTTAGCTGCGTAGTCATCTCAGCCCAGACACAACGCCCTCAAGGTACTGACGCTCTCGGGTCGGGAAGTGATTTAGCAGAAGTTAGACACATCCACTTCACATTTCCACTGAGTGTTGCTCCTGTTTCACTTCTACACAAAGAGCAATGATGTCCATGAAGTAAGAAAGGTAGAAATGAAAAAAAGATGATTGTTACCGTGAAGTTTGTTTACCAACACACAATCTGCGCAGGTTGAATCCATGGCAGTGACTGAACATGCTGCATGGTCACATTTATGTGCAAAAATGAAATAAAACAATTTGAGTGCAATCTACCTGGTTTGAAATATGACTACAAACATGCTGGTTAACTGTGAGAAGATACTGTATAGTCATTCTCTTTTGTTGTTTTTACTTCCTCCTTTCCCCCACGTCTTTGTTGTCTGCTGTTTTGTCAGACCGTGCTACACTGTGAGACATGACAGTCTTCCAGCCCGTTTCAATAGGGGATATTCACAGTTTTGGGAGTGCAGCAGAAAATTCCACTCAGTCTTGAACTTGAACTGAATACATAATGACACATGGATAAATCATGCACCTCGACTCTACTGTATGGTTTTCTCTTTCTTTATCATCTCTGGCTCCATTTGGATTCAAGTGTGGAAAAGATAGTTCGACTTACAGCAGGGATTATGTCACTTTATCACTTCATATCTATTTGATATATCTCTGTCCTTGACCACTATGTCCTCCAACTCTTCCATCAATCAAAATGAGGCTATCGCAGATATTCAAGCTTAAACCTCTCACTTGAAGTCTTTCCAAATCTTTCTCTTCAGTGTTTTTTTTTCTTAGCTGTTGTCAGCCATTTTTTTCCATTTCAAGCCATTTCATTCATCTTTACATACAAGCAAAACAACAACAAAAACATAAATATGCTGTTTTCATTTTCATTACAGTAGCTTAAACTAATAGACATAAAAACAGCCTCTGACATCTCATGACTAAACCCTGTGAGGAAAAGGTGACATATTTGTTCACCCATTCAAGACTTACTTGTGTAATGTGTGATAAAACTATTTATGTACAGTTTTTTACCCATTTCTATTTTTCATTTAAATGACGTGATTGCTTCGTTTTATTATCTTATGTTTGTTTCACTGCTGGGCAACCAGTTTCTCTCTTGGAATGAATCAGTCATTACTGGACTGGACAAAGGAAGGAGAAAGAATTAAAAAGGAAGGAAAAGACAGCGACGGAGAGAACAAAATGCCATGTTCTTTACGCTGCTGACACAGATCTTTGAACTGTAGCTGGCACAGGCTTTTTAGGAAGAATAATAATAAATAGAAATAACATGCAGCTGTTGATCTTAATCTAGCTTTTCACAGACAAGCCTTTTGAACATTCCTATGGCTGTGTTGCACAAAACCACAAAAAAAACCCTCATCAGCCAGCTGGCAGGAAATTTTGAAAAGCTGATACGCTTCAGAGTGACCCAAACTCCCACAAGCTAACGTGCTGTCCCATGCTTTAATATTCTGGGGCTGGGAAGATAAGATGGCCTAATTGCTCGCTGAGTGATGACTAAAGTTAGGCTTAAAAATAACAGCGAGGATCACTGAGTTTGCATTCAATTCAGCTGTTGGAACAGAAAGTGAAGGTATCGGTTCAACTCTGCATGTCCAGGCTACATGCCGAAGTCTTCTACTAATTATTTTTGATGAAAGATATTCCATCTGGTGTAATTCTTCCCATTTCTTTCCCACTGCACACATGCCACCAGAACACGCGTACACTCTTTTCTCTGACCAAATTAGCCTTTAAGTGGTCTCTGTTCCAAACAGGAAAAGCTGTGATTATAAACACACAGCAATCATTTATGGAGGCAACAGCAAAGTTGTTGCACATTGGAATCCAGCCCGTTGAATACATCTGATAAAACACAGTCCAGGAATGAATGTGATCAGAGATAGAAATAGTTGAAGTAAGAGCTCATCATGAAAAGCAAGTAACCAGTGGAAGCTGTTGATGGTCCCTTGGCAATGTCTGATTTTGCAAATGATATGAATGTAAAGAAGGAATGTAGTCACACAAAAAGAAACACACACACACACACACACACGCGTGTTTTGAAATGAAAAATAACGACACAAACCTGCTAGCATGACAAACTACAGAGGCGTTCCAGAGCTCCAGTTTGTGCCTAACATGTGAGACCATTACATCAAAGTCACTGAACTGAGCCTCCAACTTTATGAAAAACACCAAACACCTGGTGATATTTGGAAACCCCACATTGGGTTAGCATTATCACCACTTCTGGCTTCTGTTTCTAAATGGAATGTATCACGTTAGCTAGCTAGAGTCAGGCAATGTCTTCCAAAGTTTGCATGTGGTAAAGAAATGCCACATACAAATTACATGTAAAGCCATTTTTGTGGTTTCCAGCAAGTTGCTATTTCTAAATACGGAAAATATCTGTATATAATAAGAGTTTTCCTGGATATTTTGGACTATTATTTTATAGAAAACCTGTCTATAGACCTTAGTAGTAGACAATATACTGGACACCATTTCCCATAAGCCCTAGATGGTCATGGACTAAATGCTGCAGCTCGACCAAAGAGGCGAGTCCACGAGTGAGTCAAGGTGCCAGGGTCGGTTCAGACATGTCTGTGATTACAACAGGACAGACAGAGAATGAAATGCTTAACTATGTGACTCAAATCTAATGGTATTATATGAGAGGCACAAAATGGGGCTGTAGAATACCAATCTCTATCAGGTCTCTCAGGTGTTTGGGAAGCTCATTTAACAACATTATTTACTGATGCAATAAATATTTTTCTTAAATGAAAGACATGAGCATGTTGGCTTGGCAGAAAGTGAAAAAAAAAAAAAAAGGTAGTGAAAGATCAAGATGGCAAACAAAGTCAAGAGGAAGCACGGGCCAGTGTGAGAAGTAGGTCGTGGAAGGAAAGCACTTTCGGGAGAGGTAAATAGACAAAGCTGTGGTAGTGACATCAGGCTTGGATGGGTCCAGCTGGCTGGATGCTGAATGTGAGGCGCTGACGTGGTCCTAGGGGACTTGAGTTGGCAATTTATTTCAGGCGCTCTATCATCTATCCTCCTCTGCTCTGCTCTAATGTTTTGTTTATGCCTTCTAACCCCCTTCCCACACTTCCCTGATGTCCAACTCATCATCGCTCCATGCAGTCTTCACTCTCTTCCCCCAGAACCTCAATTATATACCCAAAAGTATTTTTCTCTTTTCATCTCTTATTCACTTTCTTTTTCCCTCCCATCAACCACCACTGTTCTGCTCGGTGGGAGTGCAAGAACACCTCACCATAAATCACTGAGGTCGTGCTCTAAAAGACGTCGAGACAGACGAGCAGAGGAGGAGGGCTCCACCCTAAACCTTTCATGACAGAGCAAAGCGCCAAATGGCTGACCAAGGCGCAAAATTACTGCCACATCACCTGCAGCTGCAGCTCATGCAGGGCTTCACCAAACCAAGCTCTTACCGCTGAGATCCGGTGTTCCTCTGGAGCACAATGCGTCTCCATGAAACCAGTCATCAACCTGATCTGAGCTGTGAGCTGTCATATGTTGATCCTAAGAGGCGATTGACTTCTGTTACCAAGAGGGTGGGACTGCATGTGTGTGTTTGTTGTTCTGTGCCATTTCAACATACCGTATGACTGAGGCAGCAGAATATGTTTTCTCACTCGTTATGGTAGCTAACAGGGCGCAGATGCTTTTAAAGGAAGCACAGTGGAAATGTCATCTTTCATGTTGTTTACATGTGCACATGCAAAAGATATCAATAATCAATCCCCCTTATAGTGGTTTCAAAATTGTGCACATGCACACAGACACACACACACACACACACACACAACTTTGTCAGACGCCTAAAAGGCATTAGTTTCTGCTTTTGCATTGTTTGTGGCCATAAATCATTCTGCAGCGTCAAAACAAAGCTGAGCCTGTGCATTCGCCGCTGCTGCACATGCAACCAGTCATTTGTCATCTGCCTCACAGACAAAGTTGTGATCCGTTGCTGGAGAAACATAATAATGCTGACATAGATCTCAACAACAACAAAAAAAAAGCAGAAATCAATAATAATGTTCATCATCAGTCACGCCAATCCGGATCTGACTCTCACACAGATTTCCCATAGCAAACACCTACTGGCAGCATTATTTTAAACAGAACAGGGGCTCAGTCTCACTGTAAATCACTCTACATATGTGACTGTAGGTGATTTGCATGATTGATAACTAATGTGGCTGATTTTGTCACAGTTGCATGTATTTGATTAGTGCATTTTTACTCGTTCAGCTTTTAATAACAGAATCATAATGCACCCCATTAAAGGATGAAATGACCTAACTTGGCTTTTGGATGACACTGTTTACCCAACACAGCTGTACAAATACATGTGTTCGCATTTCAGTGCAGTCTGAAGTGTGGGAAACTGAAATAGCAGAGAGGAGAAAAGGGTATAACACTGTGCTGTATAAGCAGTATGAAAAGAGTGCCATCTAGTGATGTTTCAACAGAGTCGGTACGTCTCTGGTGAGTCTGGTACAACATGGGCCCATTGCAGTAATGCAGCAGATGGCACTGTAGTACCTTCATGGTGTGTGAGTGTGACCTTTGGTGAAACTATTCAGGGGTTTTCCAGTTTCTCCATGAAAGTGGAAGAATGATGTAAAGGAACATGAAAGTAAATCTAACGAAATTAAGTTTACTTGCCATTTTAGTTTTTGAGACGTTTCAGGAAGAGGCAGAAAACTGATATCAGTGACATGAATACAGGCTGTAGACTTTCAGGGAATAAAGTAAGTTTCTTTGGTTTAGTGCAGTGGTTGCAAACCTTTTCGGCTTGTGATCCTTTGAAACAAACCAGTCTCTACTTGTGACTTCCCCAGTTTCATACGGAGTATGAGCAGCCAGATTGATCTGCTATGGGGAACTCAGATTTACTGTGTGGTCATTTGATTAAACACACTAAACATATACACACTAAACTGATATAATGAATATACACAATAAAAAATCACTGGGTCACAAATTACCTGGTACCCATGTGTAGAAAACCACCCAAGACAATAAAAAAAAATATGTTGAGTTATATTTTAGGATTACTAAACTATGTGCAAATGACATTTAAAACGACACATATTATTGACAATAATTAGCAAGTGGTGACATGGAAGTTTTAAACACTAGATTATAAGAGTTCACAACAATATCATATTTTAGTTTAGGAAAATAACTTGACCCACTGGTGTCGGGTAAAGGTCTTGTAGTCTGTTGCTGTTATTCTAACTCAAACTGGATCAACCTGGTCCCTGTGGTTTTTAGTGTGAATTAAAAAATAGAACCTGACACAGGAAACTGAAACAGATACTCTCACAATTATAATAAAGCGGGACCCAACTTAAAACTCTTATTGTGCTTTACAGGCACATATTTCCAAACAAGTGGAACAAACCAAAAACACAGACAACCTGGAGATTTTGGGCTGGTTTTGGATTTCGTATATGTATCTGTTGTAACCAGTTTAGAAAAAGGATTTTTTTTTTCACCTTGTTAGTTTGAATATCTTTTGAATTGTTAAGTAATTCATAAGGGAAAAAACATAAAAATTTGCATAATTCTGTGTTGCACAAACAGGTTTTTTTATTCTGTTTTATTTCCTGTTAAACTCAGATCCATTTTGATTTATCCTGCTGCAAAACCCTGTCTTATAAAACTAATTTTTAGTCAGATTTGAGAGTCAGAAATGAATTTTCAGTGCAGCTATTCACAGTCTCTATTTCAATTTCATTTTAAGTTACTGGACCAGCAGGGAGGCATGTTTATGCATGTGTGAATCTGCCTCTATCTTTTTTTTTTCATGACAATTATCATGACAGAATATCAATGTGGTCTTGACATCTCTGACCACAGTATCAAAGAGGAAGCTGAGTCACAGATAGAGAAATTCACTTCCTGTTTGTTTTGGCACAGCAGTTTGCAGTCTTCAGTCATGACAGGTCAGCAAAGTCTGTTAAAAAATGGAGAAAATATTGACTTAAACAGGAGACTGAATGAATCCGTGGGGCTGCATTAAAAGACTGAGCTGAGCTGTGTTCACACCGTGTCCTGTCTGTGTCTGTGCATGTGTTTGTTTTTGTTTGAGCAGCACATGTCTGTGAACCTGTTGGCATGGCCAAGTAGCAAGACAATCAAGTATGTTCATTCGACATAAACTCAGACGCAACATCCTGCACAAGTTATGTTTAAAGACTTCTGCAACAAGTGTGTATTTTCTTGTAACTTCTGCCTCAAGTTCTGAGGAAGGCTGTTGCAAAATAAACCATTGTATAATTTCGATTTCACTGCTCTGTCTCCTTTCCTTTTTACAGTATCGGTCAATAACATACTCATACTTGGAGCACCTTCTAGGAGCGCTGCAGCTTGGCTTACAGTGCAGGGCACGTCAGCGAATCTCATTAGAGGCTGTGGAAGAGTTTAGTGGGGGCTTACACTACTGAGCGCACTCTTCAAGGTTGATTCGGGTCAGCAAAGGTCCCTTTCTGAGGTCAGGGTTAAAACTGATCGGAAATACTGTTGAAGTTAGTCTTTGACTGGATACAATGCCAGGAGCTACATTACCTACTATGTGCTGTACATCTATTGTACTGTAGCCTATATGGGTCAAAGGGCTGTGGGCTGGAGTGTGAATTTCATGCACACTAGCAGGAACAGGAAGGTTGGTAATTGTTTGCAGCTGATTCAGTAGTTGTGCTAAAGTGTAACATCACAATTTCAACACTTATTATGGGATAGCCAGCATGAACCCGTATGATTACAATTACTTCTGCAACCATGATAAACTACTTCTGCAGATTCTGATAGTGGAACGGGCTTACTCGAGATAGATGAGAATTGTAGGTTTCCAGCTTAAAACACTAACACAACATGTCCATGTTTTACAGTTCCTGATAATAAAATGCACAATAATATTTTGGGATACAGTCCTGCAAAGAAAATGATAGTTAAGTGGCAAATTGAATACAGCAGACCTGGGAATATCATGTTAGTTATAGTGTTTAGTTTAGGGTGGAAGACAGGAAGAGGGCAGTTGTCTTGGTTCTCAGTCATACCGTGAATATTAGCAGCCTTCAGTCTTTTCTTAAGGTGCTGTAGTTAGAAAAATACAGATATTCGGTTGTGCTAATGCTAAAACTGTCTATGCTACCGCCAGACCAAACCACACACAGTGAACGAGGTCAAAGCTAACCAAACAGTTGATGCTAATGGTGCTAGCTGGCTACTTTCTTTACAAGTCAATAGCAACCTGGTGAAGATGGTGAGGATATGTTTTTTTCCAGAAAGTGGCTATGCTCCTCTCTTAAAATAAAATTTGACGGTTCATGCATTTGAACTCAACATTATCGCCAAATGCTGAAATGCAATAATTTACTTCCTGTACACCAACTGACCTTCTAACATTTAGGTTTAAAAATACAAGAAATTTTTCCGGGTTGTGGGTTTGCCAGGTTGTGATAACAGATGGGTTAAAATTGTGTGTATGTGTGTGGATTGTGTTTCCCGGGAGAAATAAAACGGGAGGGCGCCGGGAGATTACCTTGAAATACAGGATATTCCCTGGAAAAATGGGTATGATCCCAATCAGCTCATATTTTCTTCACTACACCCTCTGCTGTCATGTGGACTGAAAAAAACCCAAATTAGCTCCCCAAATAACTATTAAATCAGATAGCGTTAGCTTATGTCAGCTAAGGTTAGCTAAGAATAGATAGCCACAGTGTGTTTATGGTAACTGGCCATTAAAATAGTCCATAACCACCATAACAGCTGTCAGCAGCTTTGTGCGCCAACCCCAAGACAATAGAGGTTTAAAATTTGAAAATAATAATAGAAAAGATGTGTTTTGTTGTTTTTTCCAAACAAGTCAACTTTTAGTCAACTATTAGCCTCCACCAACACAAACAAACACCGATTATATTCCCTTTTATCAGTCACGAAAGACTTCTTTTACTCTCCAGTCCACAACAATAGAGAAATGAGGGAGTAGTACTTGGTAAGTGAAGTAAAGAGTGCATGTTGGGACAACATTGTATTTTTTTTCTTACTAATGAACATCCAAAGAATAAAAATATTAGAGGGTGTTAAGGGAGTGATGTGGGAAAAGGAAGGAGGAAGAGCGTGGAGGCACGTTCGGCTAACGGGCTCACTGTAATCTCTTAATGAACTTTTACGTGTAGGAATGGTGGAAAAGGGGATGGAAAAGAAGATGAGCAAAAAAATGGGAAGAGCGGAATAGGATGGAGGGAGGGAATAAAGGATTAATAGTGAAAGATGCAGAGTGAAGGTGGGGAAAGAGATACTTTAGATGTGATCAGCGAGCAGGAGGCCCATGTTGCCCTGTGTCCATGTCTGACTTTTTGAATGAAGCTCTTGGTTTCAGTTACTCTTTCTGGGACATAACTGCTTAAGTGTGAGCTGTATACACACTAATCCTCACAGACATAACACACGCATGTGGAGACGCACGTATACACACACAAATTTGTTTCCATATGTGGCAATTGGTTTGACAGCCTGGCAAAGGGGTCTATCGGAAATCCCCTCGCCAATCCTCTGATGTCGTCAGACACTGGAAATCAAGCCGGTGTCATCCACTTGACAAGTCAGAGGTCAGGTAAGTAGCTGCTTCATGGTAAGTATCCACGGCTGTAAGCCTGACATTGAGCCAGTTGGTGAATGGGGAAAGTGACGATTGAGACTGACCTGCTGTCTTTGTGTGAACCTGCGGAGCTGCACTGTCTGCAATCTGGAAATGTCGAAACAGTATTGTCTGTAACTCAGCTCTAATAACGTTTCAAGTCTGCATTGCTCTGAAGTGTATTTTCATTTTAAATTTTTCATAATCTGACGTTTGTTTATTGTTACACTTAGAGGCCACTGTTTAACCAAACGCAGACGGATAAGAAGCAATACCTAGAAGTGAAAACAGCTCCCACACACTTCAAATGAATCCCTTTTATACTGAAATCTATTACAGGAAACATGAACTGCATACTTCATGCCATATTGTGAAATGATGCAGTTCATTTATAGGAATGCATGTGATATCTGAGCCTTTGTAACTTAGAAGATTGACGGATAAAGTGTTTTCACATATAGAACACAAATATCCAGATATCTCAAAATGATATGTGAAAGTGTGGAGGTTTTTCTCAGTTATTCAACCAGATTGCTCAATGTTTATAACACATTTGTTTGGCAGTTCTGGTTTTGTGTTACATTGCTTAAAATCCTGCTGCAGCTTGTGACACACATTACATTTTACTGTCTGCTTTCAATGTACTGTGATCTGAGCATGCACAAAGCACTCATTAATACCTTAAAATGGCAGAAGGGGTGCATTATCTACAGAGGTGTGAGTGTGCATGCACAACTCTCTTCGTACATGCCTGTGTGTGTCTGAGTGTGTGTGTGTGTGTGTGTGTGTGTGTGTGTGTGTGTGTGTGTGTGTGTCTCTCCGCACATACAGGGTAATCTGTGGTAAGCTGGTTTATGGGCTCGTCTGCAGTGACGCAGATATACGCGCCAAGCTCTGTTCTTATAGATTCGCCATGACAACTAGCCTGCGAGGCTCTATGGCCTCTACCCTACTTAATGACAGACTGACAGCTTATTGAACATCTTACATATTAGGAAGGATATCCTTTTAAATAGACGATGAGATATACTATGCAGGTTATGCACTAGCACAATTTACTGCAATTTTTCAAAGTAACCCAGATTGAAGAGCTACTGCAAACAACAAATACCTGCGGGGCCAAATGATGAATGGGTGAGAAACCACCTCTAGAGGGCGTTCAGGATGTGTGCCCTCCCCAGTCTCACCCGTGAATGATGAGACCTCTGAGAAACTCTAGTTTAAGACTCAAATGATATACATTTGTAACGTCTGTGATGCTGTTACTCAAAGTGAACTGCAATAAATTTACTGCTCAGTAGTAGCAGTAATGACTTTAACAAGGCAGACATTGTGTAGCAATCATGTGATTGTCAGATAAGGTAAAAGCTTTTTCTCCACTTCAAAATATTAGGAAATAAAGGGGCATCTTCTGTAGTGTTGAATAAGTTGCACACCTTTCTGAGTGAGTGTATCCTCACTGCAGTGCTCAAACACAACTGATACTGGATCAGTCTTGTTTGGTACTTCTATTGATAAAAGACAATGCAGCAAGAATGGGGGTGGCTGCTTCTCTGGAGTGATACGAGTGATGGCCGAGGTGGGCATTTCAGGAGAAGAAGTGCAAAAGAAGTCGAACCTAAGCGAGAAAGGGTTTTGGTCGAGGGTCAGCGTCCAGCCGGACTCTTTCTCTTCATGTGTAACGCCCATTCTCCAGACCCGCCTCAGTCTCCGGGACTGCAGCCACTCAAAGTAGCTCAAGCGTAGGAAGTGGCGGCAGCTATTAGTAAGTGGGGGTTGTCAATCAAACCGACCCGCCCCAGTGCTTGACAGACTGGAAGGAACACTGTTCACAACTTCTCCAGCAGCTGTTGAGTGGGACCTCTGTGGCATCACGCAGTATCACCGAGCGACAATCGGCCAAAATGTAAAGGATAAGCAACCATACACCACTTTCTGAAAGTAGGTGTGGATTTGAGAAGTGTGACATTCTTAAAACGACGCGTAAAGTTGTTGTTGCGCAGCAGGGACGCGCTACAATCTGTGCGTAAAGTGAGCCAAAGAGGACAGAAGTAAAAAAAAAAAAAAAAATCTGCGGTGGATCAAACGTTTTCCCGGATGCGATGGATGCGTCAGTGAGCCTTTGGGACGGAATGAAAAACTGACGCTGTGAGGAACAATCGCTTCAACAGTTGGTGTCTTCTTCCTAGAGTTTGGCGAAAGAGCCGGAGCGCAGCGCGCAGCAGGGCAGCAGATGCCGGACAGTGACTAAGCCTTATGGCTGGAAAGCTCATGAATTGAATTTGTCTGGAGCGCAGACTTTATGTAAGAAGTAGGACAAGAATTAGGCTTCACCGCCCAACTAGTTCTTTCCGCCATGCGTAGAGATGCCGTGTCGTCCAGCATCTTGGTGTTATGATAGAGTTTAGTTCCAGAGGGGCAGTTTTACAAAAAATTGCAGCTAGCTGATGCCACTGCTCCAACAGGAGTTAGTGGAAAGTTTTGTCGTTTACTACCTCTGATCATCATGGACGAGAGTGTGGAGTGTGCTGCGGCCGACAGCTGCTCGGACGGGGAGAGCATCAACCTCAGCGTGCTCAACTGGGAGCAAGTGCAGCGGCTCGACACTATCCTCACCGGCTCCATCCCCATCCACGGCCGATGGAGCTTCCCGACTCTGGAGATGAAGCCACGAGATATCGTCAAGGTGGTCCGGAGCCGCATGGAGGAGAAGCGGATACATGTCCGGGAGGTGCGCCTGAACGGCTCCGCGGCCAGCTACGTCCTGCACGAGGACAGCGGTCTGGGATGGAAAGATCTTGACTTAATATTCTGCGCCGAGCTGAAAGGAGAGATGGAGTTTCAGATAGTGAAAGATATAGTTCTGGACTCTCTTCTAGACTTCCTGCCCGAGGGCGTGAATAAAGAAAAGCTCACACCAGTGACCTTAAAGGTAGTGTATTTCATTATAACTCATTTACACAGTATTGGTCATATGATTTGCAAAGCAGATTTGACATTTCGCCTTTCAAACCTGCCAGGAAATATTGCACATTGTTGTAGACCTCCTTTTCCCTCTCTGTCTTATTTCCATCTGCACTCACTGTAATCACAACGGCTGAAGTTATTTGTATTTCCCAGTCAATTCACGTCTTTTTTGCAAATGCTCTTAAATTTAATTTAACTAAATCTCAAAAAACCTAGATTGAGATTTGCCATGAATCCATCCAACCACCACAGAGATATAAGCCTTCAAATAGTAAAAAGGGTTGGTTTCCAATTCAAAGAGGATTCTGTCTAATCCAATTGGAGTGAGATCCACATCAATCAGTGGCCCTCAGTTACCTGGATACCGAGGACTACCCAGGCTACTAATGGCTCACCAACAGATGTGATCAGCAAAACATAACAGACCAAATGGAGATTTTTATCTGCTGCAAATAGCATTAATCTCTGGTGGTTGGAGCCTGCTCAAACAAAGGCTGGTTTGTAATATTTTTTTTATCCAGACAATCTCTATTTAAGACCCACAGTGCAATCTTTAGTAAACCTAATAATGAAACCAAACAACTGTCTGATAATTTTCAGAGGAATAGGACTACTGCTGGAACTAACGCTGTATTACAGGTGTGAGAGGAAGGAAAAGACAAGGAGGAGGAAGTGGGCATCTGGTTGACTGGAAAACAAGTCTGATTCTAAATATGACTTGATGCTGAAGAATCAAAAATATTTCTGGCCCAGTTTAGCCTGTAGCTCATGTTCTGCTGTAGTGTCTTTTGGGTGTTCTGCATATGACAGATGGAATATAAACACCAAAACTTGATACATTTTTCTGGATGTGTAATGGATAAAATGCTGTAAGCATTTAATGGTTTTCATGATTTTAGGCCTGTGTGTTCTATGGTTTCAAGTATGAATATAAAGGGGGTAAATCTAGCTGTGAACTCCCTTTGTTCCAACAGCGTCTTCACTTTTGTGACTTCAGCTTTAACTCATGGATTCACTGACTTTAAACTCTGCAAAAACATGAGATGCATTTGGTGATGACACCTAATTCTTCACTTATGTGTTTTTTAGGAGGCCTATGTGCAAAAGATGGTGAAGGTGTGTAATGACTCTGACCGCTGGAGTCTCATCTCCCTCTCCAACAATCGTGGTAAAAATGTGGAGCTAAAGTTTGTGGACTCTCTTCGTCGGCAGTTTGAGTTCAGCGTGGACTCCTTCCAGATCCGGCTGGACTCACTTCTCCTCTTCTATGAGTGCTCAGAGCACCCAATGGCCGCCACTTTCCACCCCACCATCCTAGGGGAGAGCGTCTACGGCGACTTCCCCACCGCCCTCGACCACCTGCGCAAGCGCCTCATCTGCACGCGGAGTCCAGAGGAGATCCGAGGCGGGGGCTTGCTGAAGTACTGCCACCTCCTGGTGCGGGGTTTCCGTGCAGCTCGTGATGACGAGATGAAACAGCTGCAGCGCTACATGTGCTCCCGCTTCTTCATAGACTTTCCTGATGTGAGCGAGCAGAGGAGGAAGCTGGAGTCCTACCTGCAGAACCACTTTGTAGACCTAGAGGACAGGAAGTATGAGTATCTGGCCACGCTGTACGGCGTGGTGCAGGAGAGCACGGTGTGCCTGATGGGCCACGAGAGGCGTCAGACGCTCAGCCTCATCTCGTCGCTGGCGCTGCGGGTCCTGGCAGAGCAGAACGCCTTTCCCAACGCTGCCAACGTCACCTGCTTCTACCAGCCGGCTCCTTATGTCTCAGATGGCAACTTCAGCAACTATTACATAGCGCAGGTTCAGCCTGTCTACCCCTGTCCTCCTTCGCCTCCTCAGCAGTACCTTACTCCTCCGCAACATCCCATGTATGCCACCTGGTTGCCCTGTAACTAAACCTTGTGTACATTCATGCAGTTTTGTGTGACTGGTGGAACACATGCCCACTTATAAGGGAAGAATGATCTATTTCTCTCTGCCTATCTGATGGGAAAAAAATCAAAATCAGACAAAGAGTGCAGATAAAAGATGAGAATGAAGGAAGGAAGGGAAATGAGGACAAAGAACCTGGATGAAGGCAGTGGGCCAGAGAAAGGCTTTTCCCCAGTGTAGGGTGCCACAGCATGGAGGAGCTGAGCACACAGGGAAAGATGCCAATGAAAGAGGCTGACCCATCAGTTTTATGGTTCTTTCATCAGGGCTAAGATCGATTGGGTAGAGCAAACCACAAGTTGAGCTCAGCCTCGGAGTCTTTAACAGCCTGGATGTGATGACATTTTCCCCCTGTGTTGAGTTAGGGCTCACAGGAACTCAAATTTCAAACGGTGAACATGTACACTATAATATCCACATCCGCTTCACATGATAAACCAAAACAGACACTCGCATACAGCACAGCCACGGAGAGGAACAGAAGACACATGACGCAATGAAGATATTGATTCATGGTCAAACAGCAGCAGCCCTCCAACCTTTTACATGTGCTGTGTTGTGTGTGTGTGCGTGTGTGTGTGTGTGTGTGTGTGTGTGTGTGTGCGCGCATGTGTGCGTGCATGTGTGTGTGTGTGTCACAGACAATGCAAAAAGAGGAACTGGATACTGTTTACAAATCCAAAGATCTACTTTGATACTCAAGTTTATCCGAACTCTGAAAAAAAAAAAAAAAAGAAACAAAACAATGCATGCTTTATTTCTGTACAGGAATAATTTTCTTTAAGTGCCTAGATAAAGCCTAAAGGGAAGAGATATTTTTGTGATTCTTTATCGTAGAGAACTGTTGAGTTGTCTCATTGACATTTTCAAGGTGATAATGAATATACAGAGGATCAGAGTGCTGAGTAAGGTCTCTTACACTGAGGCAGCCGTAGGACCAATATTTGACAGTGTTTAGTTAAAGACTCTGCTCTTATCTGCAGTCCTGCTGGACGAATGCACATCCTGATTACCAAAGAGGAAGTAACAACGTAATCTCATCATCTGTAGAAGAGAAAAGCTTTTCCCAAAGCGCATTTCAAAATGCGATTTCACCACATGTAATTCTTTTAAAGTATATCAAAATGCATACATGCTGAACTGTTCTACTGGTCTTTGGTAGACATGAGTTAAAATGCATATTAATTAATCAAATTATGCTACTCAAGCTTACTTAAAGATGCCCTGTGGAGTTTTCTTGTAAACAAAAAAAAAAAACTAAAGTTAAGTTATATTCAGTTTTTGAACATTTTAAACCATGCATTATTTACATTCGTGTTTGTGCTCTTCTTCTTTACTGCCGTTTTAGTGGGATACAACACACCCTGCCCGTATGGTTGCATGTGCACCCATGTATGCAGGCACCATACAAACAAAACAAGGACCCACTCATGAAAAACTGCTTCATAGCGCTACTAGTGGTCATAAACTCTACAGGGTATCTTTAAGTTTCAAATTTATTTTAAACAAAGTAAATCAGATATGAAATGTGTTTGGAATTTTGAAAATTACACTGGAAAGTTTTAAGACAATTAAAATACTTATACCTTCCTTCTTTCAAATATATAAAATGTTCACCCCCCCCCCAAAGACATTTTGACAGTGTGTGTACTAAAAGAAAAATGTTCTCTCCAAAAAAAAAAAAAACAAACACCAGAAGGTTCAGGATATGCATCCCATGTATTGGTGTCTGCAAATATCTGCAGACCTCACACTGACACAACAAGCTGTGTGTTTGTCAGAGGGGTGGAGGTTGGATTGTGTACGCAGGGATGTTGCAGCAATTTACAAGCACAAGTGTGCAACTGATAGAGTCAGAGACCCGGCAGTATGCATGAAGCCAGAAAAGCTTCAGAGATGATGTAAGCTCGATGAACATCGGCCAATGTACAGTATTTCATCCTCACTTTTATAAAAAAAAAAGAAAAAAAAAAGTCAAAGTTGGAGATGTCTGGAAATTTGGCTGCATTTAACACAAAAAAAATAGAGAGTACACGATAAAGACAATCACATGAATATTTGAATGGCAATAAGGCAAATTGGCTCAGCTATGATGATTTTGTGATGATCATGAAAATAACAGGTGTAAATTTTCAGCTTTACAAGTGCAAGAGACTCAGTATATTCTCTCAAACATGTCAGAGCTATTTTTCTATCAATCTCTATTTTTGTACAGTCTGTGTTTGGCTGGTGTAGCAGGCAGATTCAAAGCTGTGTCTTTGAGTCGAAGAGTTTTTTTTTTTTTTTTTTTTTTTTTTGTGGTGTATGCAAATTTGTGTGTTGTTTTTGCCGATGTGCAGCAGTGCAGTTGGACACAGTGGCTACAATGATTTAACATGTGTTCATTGGATGTGTGTGATGAGCTGTTACATATGGATTTCTGTTGCTCCAAAGAGATTTTTTCACTGTTCCACGTGTGTTTAACTGCCGTCCTGTATGGACATAAAAAGTAATGATCTGATAATTGTGTTCAAGTTTACTGACTTGATAATTAAAAACAAAAAAAGACAATCTGATAAGAGTTTTTCAGTTCACTTTTTTTTTGTTTTGTTTTTGTCATCACTAATCTCACACTCACTACCAACAATAACCTACATGATGTTTCTCAGGCGCTTTACCTTACTGAGTTACTACAGTTTAGCTGAGTTGAAAGAGCTCTGGCATTTAGATTTTGGTGCCAACTCTTAAACAGACAGAGGAAACGTCTTCATCAGGTCAACGCCCTCAGGTGCCCACATGATCCCAGCTGGCACCGTCGTTGCTGCCAGCAAGTGACAGCTGAACGTGACGGATTTCCCCTCCAAGAGACGTCACCGACGAGCGTCAACAACCGTCAGCGACCGTCATCGTGCCGTTTGCCAGACCTCATTAGGTGTGTGCTTGCAACAGCAGGTAGATCATGAATACACACAGACCTTACTACCAGCAGAGCCTTAGTCTCCAGGGACACATGGTAACTGACTGAGTAGACTGGCTCCAGGTCTGCATCACTCTAATGCCCGTAGGCCTCAGCCTCCAGATGTCACTTTCCCTGCTGACACTGAGAATAAATATTTTACTTCATCTCTCTCTCTCTCTCTCTCTCATGATCTCTTTCATCTTTTTTTCTTCTTCTGTCTGTCTCTTTGTCACCCTACCATTTTCTCTCCTCTTTATCTTTGCCTTCAACCTTATTTCTCTGACCAAAACACTGCTTTTAGTAAGCTTTTGATCTGTGCAGCTCTATTGTTACTTGTATCTGGTTAGTCTGTTCACTGACTGTCACTGTGAGTACACAGATCAAGGCCCTCTATATTTTTTGTCCTCATTTATTTCCCCTTCATCTCTGCCTGTATTGGCTTCTTGATGAATTTAAGCAGAGAGAGAGATGAGCTATGGAGTGGAGAACAGGACCAATGTTATCCCTTGTTAAGAGGGAGAGAGTGGACACTAAATATAGGCCCCCCCCTCTCAGCCAGTGTAAGGACATTAACCCATCTGCAGAAAGCTGATTAGCCTCCCTCCATAAGCATGTGCTCAGTGCTCTGGTGTGGTTACTGTGGAGAGATTTACCAGCTATTGTACTGTAACATATACCTCCCCCATCTCCCTTTTTAGGTCACTCTCGCTGGAAAGGACAAAAAAAATTCAGTTCACTTCCTTATCAGAGGCTTAAAGGGAACTGAGAACAAGGGATTGAGGCATTTAGTGTGTTGCACAACAAGGAAAAGAGCTAACCCAATAACACAGGCCGCTTAGGAAGTGTGTTACTATGGTGCTTTAAGTAGTGTAACGTCTGAACAGGTGGTCCGAGCCCAGGAAGTGTGTTACTGCAGTTCTTGGGGTGACTTGCAAATTGAAAAACCAGTGGACACCTTCACCATCTATTGGGGTTATAATTTCTTGTCCAATATGGCTTAAAATACAAGCTTATGAATGTTGATATACAGTATGTCCATTTTGTTTTTCCTCTATTTGCTAACTGATAGTGTTCAGTCTCAATTCACCCTATATTCAGCTAAAGAGTGATGCAGTAGAAATTTAAAGACTTAGTTTGATATATTTGCTTTCTTGCAGAGTTAGATGAGAAGATTGATGTCACTCGTGTGTGTGCGCGCTAATTATGAAGTTGCAGCTAGCAGCCCATTAGCTTAGTTTTGCACAAAGACTGGAAACAGGAAGAAACTGCGAGCCTGGCTCTATCTGCTCACTTATTAACACGTCATATCTAGTTTTTTGTTTGTGAGCTTAAGATGTAATGGTTGGCAAATTTTGTTACATTTGGACACAGCCAGGCTAGCCCTTTCCCCTCGTCTCCAGTCTTTATGCTAAGCTACGCTAACTGCTTGCCAACTGCCACATATTAACCAGTCAGATTTGAGAGCAGTATCAATCTTCTCATGTAACTTGCTTCAAGAAGTTGGTAAGCAACATTGTATGTCTTTATTAATTCAATATTTTGAGACTGTATGTGTGAAGCGTAACTAAAATGGAGGGAAGCCAACATCTGTTTAAAAATTCAAAGCTATGGACTGCCTTCAAAGATGAGACTTATGTTTAGCAAAATACCACAGATATGACTTTAAGAAAAGCCATCAAAGAAATATAAAGAAAAAAGATTCCTCTCTGATTTATCTGTTCAAAGAAGTGCTGACAGATTTATTTACTACAGATTTACTTATTTCTTAAAGTGCAGGAGGATATAAAATCTATAGCCACATTGTTTTGCTTTAGCCTTTCACGCACTGGGTCAGATTGGAGACAGACACCCTGATAGACCAATATCATGCTGAAGTTTCTGTTGATGCACATTATTAGAAATAATGTAACAGTTTTATATTGAAAGTTAAAATGTGAGGTAAATATAAGTACTCAGAGGATTTTAAATGAAACGATAGTCAAAATTGCAAGCCACCAAGAAGAAGCCTCTCCATAATCTAACATAAGATAGATGGCATCTGAGAACAAAGTCTCAACAAATTCAAGACACTTATTCAGTTTTTTAGCTTAAAAAGAATCATATGATGAAATAAATTAACTAGTTAATGCAATACTCCTGTGTATAGTAGTTTTTTATCATCTAGTGTTTAGTGAACAAAAGTCTCTCCTCTCTCACCGTTGTGCTCTCAGGCTCATGTGTGGGTATTTTCACAGGCCAAGGTCGGATGGAGTCACATCACTGTTGCCATCTTTAATTGATTTGGGCTTCACTACAACAGGAAATGAATAACACCAAAAGGTCACTTAGCAGCTTGTAAAACACTGGAATTATGGGTGTGGTGCTGACAAGAGGTTTTCATTTGTGTTCATGAAGACTTTGTTTAGTTTAACTTTTATTTAGAAGCAGCAGGGAGCTCAGGCATGAGCAGACAGAAGCACAGTCAATAATACAAAAAACATGATAGAACAAAAGCAGGTTTGTTATAATCATACAATGTGGGACGACAGAATGACATGAAATATTTTACATACCTTGATTATCAGTTAGAATTCATTCAATGAGAAGATGTCTGTCTAAATGGTAAACGGTCCTGTCTATAGCTGTTCTCATCTCAGAGACCATTCATAGCCTTTTACGATACATGTCACATTCACCCATTCACACACACATCCCATTCATACACTGACGGAACAGCCATCAGGGGAAATTTGGGGTTTAGTATCTTGTTTAACGACACTTCGACAGACGGATGGACGGACGGATGGACACACACACAGAAGTCCAGTGGGGTTATGTTGGAGATGAACCAGTTGGCGCAGCAGCAGGGCCAAGAGTCCATCCAGCTTAGCCCAGCCAGGGTCAGAGGTCACAGAGTAAATCAAACAACAGCAAGACGAGACTGTGAGAAACAGTCGATGTGTGTGTGTGTGTCTGTGTGTCTGTGTTTAAGAAAGCAAGAGATAAAGTGAGATGGAGGGGGAAATAAAAAAAACGTGTGGGCATGCATGTCCACATTTGTGTATTTATACTGTCTGTGTATTTGTGTTACAGGAAAACTTGAGTGAGTGTCTACTTTTCATCGTGAGACATCTGCAGACCTTGTTGCTTTTAGAGATTATGAATAGCGACCATAAGCAGAACTCAAGCCTCTTGATTATTAGACAACACAATAATAATAATAATAATAATTCATACTTGTGGTACAAACCAATCACAGAGAGAGTTTTTGTGACATCAGATGCCAAACAACTGGCTGGCTGGAGAAATAAATCAGATTCCTAATCTTAAGTGTTTGTGCCTGGTAGAGTAAATAGTTTGGCCAGCTGGACCCGGGCCGGCGCTGGAATACCGACTGGCTTGTTGCAGAGTAGAAACCAGCCACTAACAGAAAAGGAGAGGCTGAGTGGTAATTTGACACATAAGCTGTGAAAATTATTGGCTTGTTATACTCAATAGAAACAGGAGTCACCCTGGTATAAATCCATACATAGATCTGCAGTCTCTCACATGACTGCACGTTTGTATTCATGCATGTAGCTGCAAAAAATGTTGCAAATACATTTCAGTTTGATGCTGTTAGTTAGTGGTTCTGAGTAGCTCAGTTTGGGACTGTCTCCTCCACTGCGTGGGAGACAGTCCTGGAAGTTCCCATAAAAAAGCTCTGGGAAGCGGCTGCATTCTTCTCTTTAACTGAGGTGGGGCAGTTAACCAGACATACATTTGCCAAAACAACCATTTAGTCCTACCATAAATGTCACCTTTGTATCACTTGTCAAATTTTACCCCGTCACACAGTTGTTACCATCGTCAAAGCTTGTCTGTTTACCCTGATTACACATATGTGGGCACCTTGTAAATGACAGTCAAAGGGCCGACGTGACCTAACCCAACCTGAACAGCAGTTCAGAATTTTTGTCCGAACCCAACCTGACCCATCGGCTCCTGGTGGGTCCCATACAGTCCCATTGGGTCAGGTATCCAACCTCCACTGCAGACCTGTATAACCTAATATCGTTCACTGAATTTCTTCACAGTGTCCACTAGATTTCGTAAATTTGCCCTATTTCTGGTTTCTGTAATAATGCAGTTTCACAGGAGATGATTATCAGCCCTCAGCCAAACCCCAAAGTGGAGGACCAGGGGCTCACATGTTGTCTGCTTCCTATTCTTTGACCAAGCTGCCACTTCAACAAGCAGGGAAATAGGACAAAGACAGGAAGTACAAACATCAAGAGACACACAAGGACACTAACTACAAAATGAAACAGAAAATGACAAATGTCCAAACAAAATCTCAAACATAAAGTGTCCGCCATGGCAACATGACTCACTTCTTCAAATGGCCACTTGAGAATGGCTCCAAATTGAGTCAGTCCCCATAGACTCCCTTGTTTAAATGCCCAACTTTAAAACAGAAACAAACATGTTTACAGCCTGGTACAAAAAACCTGTGGTCTCTATATTGTTATATATCGATATATATACATGTGTATATATATAAAATTCACCTGTTTAAACGTTATTAACACATTCTTCAGAAACCTATGGGTGAAATCACAGAATCATCTTTATATACAGTCGATGCCTTTGACCTGTTCAGCATGGGTGTCCCTTCTAAGGAGTACAAGACTCAAACCTACAAAGATCAAGGGGTCATAAAGACTCGCAAACCACCCCACACACAATAAGGTGGTCCTCCCTTTTGGTAATAATTCAGTTTAAAATCTTAGTAATCATAAATCACAATCATGAATGCTTATGGGTTTCTCACTTTCTTGTAAGCCATATAAATGATTCATTACAGCTACTCTTCATGAAGGGTACCTTCTCAGACAATCCTTTACTGCTGTAGCCTCAGAGATAGTTCTGTTTTACCACATCTATGTTGTTACAATTCTCCTTTTTACAACAGGCCATGAGAGGCTCATCTGCTGTCTCCTGCAAAATAACATCTGGTACATTGCTCGCCAACACACACACACACACCAACACGCACCAACCCACGTAATCCCACTAAATTAGCACTTAGCTAGCACAAAGAGCGAGAAGAGAGGAAAAGACAGAGCATAATGGAAGTAGATGGGACAAGCCCTTAAATTCTCACATTGAAAAAAGTTAAAGTATTCGATTTTTTACCATTTAAGTGCATGACTTTGAAAACATTATAGCTACAAAATACACAAAACAAGCTGCTTAAAGTGCAAAAAGTCAGCAATAATACTCACCTAATATATGCCTGCCAAGCCAATCAGGATTCAAATCATCGCAATTATTATCATCATTACCATAAATTAGATAAAAACAAACATTTCTGGTGTTATGAGAGCATTCAGTGCTTATCATTCCATATCATTTGTCTTGGCACCAGAGTCTGGTCATTAAAACATCACTTTAATAATAATGCTTTCTTTGGAGCAGTAAACTGGCTGCAATACACCCAGGTTTCAAAGAGCGCGCGTGTGTGTGTGTGTGTGTGTGTGTGTGTGTGTGTGTGTGTGTGTTCCAAATTAATGAAAAATAAACGTGTTAGCCCATTCATAGAAAACCAAGGAAAAATTACATTTTGCCGATCCTTACTTTTTTGAAACTGTTAAAACCTTGATTTATATTTGAAGACAGGATTACAATTAGTTTGGAGGGTTAAAGGTGGTGTGGAGTAAGGAAGTAAGCATAGCTTAATGTAATGACTCAAAGATGTGTGCTTTTGTGTGTATGTAGATGTGTGAACACATCTGCTGGTTTCTGTTGACAGCACTCGAGAAGGTACTGAAAAGCCATGATGGATTTGCCCCAGATGGCGAGGCAGCAGAAATAAAGAGCAAGCTTGAGAAAATATCTGTTTGTTTTCTACAGTTACCTGGATCTGTGTGTGATTGTGTGTGATTGTGTGTGATTGTGTGGGTATTAGTCATAACTCAGTTTGATTTGGGAAGACATGTTAATCCATGTCATGTAAACATAAAAACTTTCTTCTAGTTTTACACAGATTTTTGATTTTAAATGGAAAATTGTGTTTTATACTAAGGTCAAAAAATAAAAAGATTATCTATGACTTATAATAACAGTAATAATAGAACTTTATCAGGTGTAAAATGGCTCTGAAACATCACATGTACAGGTTCAGCATTCTATCACATATGCACATTATATACAAGTAATTATAGTGTAAAACACTAACTTGCACTTTATCTGCTTCAATGAAATAATGGTAATCTGTAATTGGCATTTATTATCAGGACTGATAACCACTGAAAGCCTTCATTTGGAGCTAAATTTAAAACACCAAGGTGCTAATTTGTGTGATTTTCTGTTTGTGTATCTCTTTCTCACTGTTGTGTGCACTTCTGCAAATGTGTGTTTATGGCTAAGCATGTAGGGTGTAGAAATGCCAGTTGTGCACTCACATCCTGATAAAAGCATTATTGCTTCCCTCTCTTCTCCGTCCCGGCCTCCTGCTAACATGCCTGTTCTTACCTGGGCTGTAATGATAGTCATTATCACTTTGTAATAGCAAGCACACCTGCCAGCTCGCTGCTCGTGCCAAAAACACACCTGTATGTGGTTAAGTATAGCTCTGCCACTATATAGGGAAACGGAAAGTTATAACTGGCCTCAAGAAATGACTGTGTATTCTGTATGTGGGCATGTTTAGTATTCAGCTTTATAGCATCGTATATCATCAGATATATCACTCTGTACGGCATTGATAATTTATGTGTTAGCACTTCCTGAAGGCTCTATGACATCAGTAATGTCTGTCCCTCTTTGTAGAAAAAAAGATGTTTTAGTGACTGTTTTCTGGACTTTTGCGTAATTAATCACAGAAACTGTCTTAGTCAAAACAGCTTGTCTCCAAAGAGAAACTGGGGCAAATATTTAGAAGAGTTATGCATTATTAGTGCTGCTGGTCAGAAAAACATGAGCGGACTGTGCTAAGTCTGCAGACTGAGTTTGTTGGTTCCAGCTTCACAGCAATGTTCCCAGCTCGTCAAAGGCAAAACAAACTTATCCACAGTTTCACACAGCTGCTCATTTTTCATGAAATTCAGCTGCTGCAACAACAGGACACATTCATAATACAAACAGACACAGAAGCCAGACACATTTAATAAGATAAATCACAGTTAACCAATGCAACTTTTAAAACCTGTTAAACCGGTGTAAAGACTGATACTACTAAGCCCATGCTTCAAATTCATATACAGTGATAATGTGAAATGCGTGACAACCAACAAAAGATGAGTCGACACAAAGATGACAGTTGTCAGTGTCTACCAATACAATCCACTGAGCATCACAAAAACGATTCACATTATAATTTTCACATCTGCCACCCCTATGGTTAGGGTTTGGTTTGGCACCTAAAACTACTGGGTAATAGCCAAGGAAAGATCATGGTCATGGTTTAAAGAACCCAATAATGTTGGGAAGAGATGGGAAACAAACTGCGGTCTCTGGCGTCAAAGTCAGACACTTTAGTACAATCAACCATCCACCCAAACCTAAGAGGTTTAGCGACTCTGTCTGTCCGTGATTGCTGGTTGGTCAGTCGACCACTTTGCTCCAGGCTGAACTATCTAAAAAAAATGCTGGATGAGTTTCCATACAGCAAAGTTGTGCAGACATTTATGGTCCCCAGAAGATAAATCCTGCTGACTTTGGTGATCCTTTGACATTACCCGTGGTGGCACCACAAGGTTGACATTTTTGGTTTTTAGTAAAATATCTTCACAGCTAACGAATGGCTTGCCATGCAATTTCAGTATGAACATCCATGGTTTTGAGAGGATGGATAACATTGGTGATTCCTTGATTTTTCATCTAGCAGGACAAAATTCTGATACCTGATACTTTAATTCATACCAAATACCTGTAAAGCTAATGACTTTGACATCAGTTTAAGCTATTGTTAGCTATTGCTAATGTTAGCATGCTAACATGCTAAAATAAGATTTTAACAAACCAAGATTTTTTAAATTTTTCTGGTTTTGTTTTGAACAGATTTTACTGTTGCTGGCAAACAAAAGCTGCAACCTGAAAAGCTATATCCAGTGGATTCATGGATATTTCTTTATAGGAGAGTATGTGACCCGTTTGTGTATTTCACTACACCACACAGGTAGATATAGATCTAAATAATTTTTACGGTGGCTCTGATATACCGAACATTTCCTCTTAGTTATACATAGGCAATCTTGGAAGAGATGCATCAAAGTCCTGCCTATGACCGAGAGCTAGCACATGTGGGCATGTCAGTGTGAGCCTCACGAACTTTGAACTCTATCAATCACAAACTGGAAGGGAGCTTGGATCATCTTTAGCCTCCTTGGCTCTGTGTCTCTTTTGCTGCCTCAACAGCTCTGTTGAGGCAGCAAACTATATGGAAGTGTTCGAGAGAGGTTGTGTCTGCCACCATTGAGCCAATAGCAGGATGATGATTTACTCTCCAGACATACAATGTTAATTGCTTCATGAGCTGCCAACATCAGCCAAAAGCACTGTTCTTAATCCAACTCTTGCTAGTCTACCATTAGTCAAATGTACTGGCTAATCTCAAACCCATCAATAAGAAAGTGAAATGACAAGCCACTTTATTAAAATCATTAGCTAATGAGCGGAGAGGAGAGGAGAGAAGAGAAGAGGTTATATTTTTCCTTCAGAGAACAGAGGAAGAAGTACCTCCCACTTCCTGGTCTTCGGCAAGCATCAGCATACATGGAAAGCGTGTAGCGTGCATGACCATGTCTGTGTATGATTGTGCGCTCGGTATGCTCAGGTTGCTGCCGCCGCATGTTTGCACAGCAAGCAAAGTGATTATATATAAGTTGGAGATGATGTCCCTACTCATAAATCGAAAGCAACTACTTGACTTCCAACATTCAAAATATAGTGCACAGATAATCACCATGCTGATAGATGAATTTAATGGGTACATACATCAGTAATCTGTATTAGTCACACTAACAGGTCGTAGTTGAGAGCCAAAGTGATTCTACTGTAGTAAAAAATGTCTACTCCTGATTCAGTATACTCAGTATATTAAAGCCGTTTCTTCCTGTTTCTCTTCATTCTTTGGCTCATATCATTCCAAAACAATTACTGACTCTACATTCATGAAGTTTCTCAGACCATTCATTTGTTACAGATGGTTCAAGTGCCAATATCAACATACCCTTTCTAACTTGTTAGACAAGCCTGTGATTCCATTCCAACCATTACCAATCAGCACAAAACATACTTCCTTCTCCGATTGTCTGCTCTGACGTTTGCTGTATTCAGTGCCGCTCCTTTGAAAATATATATAAGTGCTTGTTTGCAGAGCGTTTACAAAAGCAACATCTTTGAAAACAGACAATTGCATTGTAATGTGTATTTTAATTGCAGTCAAGGAAACCATAGCCAAGGTATGACCACAAGGGTCAGATGATATGCAGTCAGCCATAGCCTGCTAACCAAGTTCACCAGCGTGTTTCCATTTCTATGAAGAAATAACAAAATTTACCCAGACTGTGAAATTTCAGCCCCTGTCTTTTTCTCTCACTCTTACATTTTCTCCAATGCTTTTAATTTTTCTGGTTCCTTTTCCCACTTTCTACATTATATTTCACTCTTTTGGTGTTCCTCTTTTTCTCACGCTTTCTCCTCTGCTTTCCCGCTGTCATTTAATGGGTGGTAATGGCTAATGACGGGTAGTTTTGGATTCTACCAAGAAGTTATTTTTTTGCTTTGATTTGTTTTGGTTCGTATATTTTTAACACACATATGGCATGGATGCCTCAAGGAGAAAGAAGTGTACGGGTTTTTTTGTGCTCATCAAGTGTTCCTTTCTTTAAATTGGCTTGTTAGATGTGCAGAGAGGAAACTATGTTTCGTGGTTCATACTTGTTAGAAGGTAAATGTCAAGAACAATTGGCCTGATGTTGAAATTGCTGCAAAGATTTAAAAGGACTTGTTTTGTGGGGTTTTTACTGAAAGTTTGTACCCAAACACAAAGGATATGAAAATTCTCTGTTCAAAATAACACGCTGTGAATTCTAACAAGGACTCGTAACTTTTCACTAAATCACTCCAGTGTCTGTCTCCCTGCACTGGCTTCCCAACGTACTCCTTAATAAATGAAACTGTAAATGTTTTTTGCATGTCTTCATGTCATTATGAGCTAAATAAATTGACTTGACTTGAATTCCAGATGTATATGTGTGAGTGAATTGAATGTTCATAGAAAATGAGGATATCAGTTTTTCAATTCCCATTGAGGGGAGTATTGGCAAGGTTGAAGGAAAGTTTCTGCATGAAAATTAAGTGCACATCCCACAACTCATCCTTCATAATTATCCTTTTCATATCACAAACATCATTTATTCATTCTCTCGTGCAGGACAAATGCCTCTCTGGTTCCCACCGGCTGATGGATGCTACTCTTTAAAAACTGAGGTGTCCAGTGTCAGTGAAGGTGAAGGAAACTCACTGCTCTACTTGTCTTCCAAACGACAGATTTATGTCCTTCCACTGTGTGCTCTCAAATGACCCCACCTAGGGCTTTGAGGTCAAAGGTCAGGGGTGAGGATGGAACAAAGAGAGACAGACGGCTGAGAGGAGGGCATGAAGTAAAGACCAATGTGTCAGCAAAAAGCTGTAGATCTGACCAAACACTTTGTTCTTTCATGTCTGGATCAATTCTCTCGTGTCCTGATTGATGAAGTGACCAGACTGTTTCTCGTCTCAAACTTGGGAAAGCCAGAGAGATTGTCAGGAGGAGCTGGACTGGAGTACTATGGGAAAGTAATCCTAATGTGCACTCACACACGGTCTCTCTCACACACACATCGAAGTATTCTCTCATCTCACGCTATAGCTATGTTTACTCATGAGGCCCACCATCTTTCACATCCTGTGAAACCTGTTGAGTCCATCCGCTCCATGACCCCCCTTTCACCTTTTTTTTTCCCCCCTTCAACCCCTCCTTTACGAGGAATTGCAACACTCACACACACACACGCACACACACACGCACACACAAACCCTCACACACCCGCTGACCCCAGTAGTTATGTCACCATCAAAAGTCAATCAGAGGGAAACCCAGCAGAAGGTCTGGTCACAGTTTACTCAGGGTCAGAGGGGCTGGCAACACACCGTCCTCCCTGTCACCATGGCAACAATACAGTCTGGAAACACAAATTGCCATTTTAGCAGTAAAATGTGACAACTGAAGCCAACTGACAATCTGCTAAACTCCTCCCCTAAACAGTCATGGCCTAGCAACCGTAACTAGGCAAGTCAGACCCATCCAACTTTAAATTTCTCCACATGTTGCAGTGGTGCGCTCGGGGCTCTGGTCAGAGTCATACAGCATTTAAAGCTGCACACATTAGCATGTCTGGATAACTAGCTCCAGTAGAAACCCAGCATTACTACCAAGGTCAAGAAGCATTTCATAATTTGTTGGATTACATTTAAAAAGCTGTGATCACTATAGCACACCCTGTGTGGGAGCCCATTCTGGATGCTACATCAGAGTGCAGGCTAACATTAGTGACTGTCCTATTCTACTTGGAGAAGTTAACTGTCCAGCACCTCTGCCTGCGAAGCCCCCTGCTGTGTCATCAAAAGATTCAATCTGAAACAGCTTTTGAATGGTGGAAGATTTCTAAAAAAAAAAAAAAATACGTCAAGCACACATTTCTCAAACATAAACTTATAAATCAGATCTAATTCTACAAATAGAAAGAAAATACTGATTGAACTTTAATAAAGGGTATTTAGCCAGCCCTGTTTTTACCACAAACTTTCCTCATTCTCTGGGCCAAAAGCTGCAGTTTAATCACTTTCATATTAGTCACAAAAAAAAAAAAGAGAAAGAAACACTAATCCGATTAGAGCACAGAAACAGCCAAATTCCTGACCTTCTCTGACCATAACCCATGTTTGTCTGCAGTCACTCGTGAGTTAGGGGCATCTGTTTCATATTGATGTGGTCGCAGTGAGTGAAAAAGATGTGGAAAAACGAGAACAGAGAGAAATCTTTAAACCCGGGGACAAAAGTCCCGGATCCCTGCTGCAGCAGGTCACTCTGCGACACTCCATGCATGTATGTTTGCATGCGCATCTGTGCGGGTGTTTGTGTGCGCGCACACTCTATAAAAACCCATCCTGTCTGCTCCTCTCAGCCATCTGAGCGCAGCTGGTGAGCAGACATCTGGGAAGAGAGAGAGAAGAGAGAGCAGGACAAAGAAAGTTAGACAGAGGGAAAAATAGAAGAGGGGGTGATTGCCAGGACAAAGGTAATTCTGGGTGAGACGGACTGAACTTATAGAGAGAAACATTATGGATGTGTAAATTTGAGTTCAAGCATGGCCGTGACATCTGGAAATGGTTACAGCTGTGTTTGGTTTTCTTTCAAGCTTCCTTGATCGCATGCTCATTGCTTAAAGAATGGTATATTTTGTGCTTATTGTCCACAGTTCCTCTCAGCTTTTGGTTAATGGGGATTAGGAGAGAGCACATATTCAGGTTTTTGTCTATCATTGTTTTTCCCCTGGATAATTTTTTAGTTCTAGTTTGTTTAGTTTCAATAATTGAAGGTCCCCTCCATGTCATGTAAAAATGCTCTGCTATGATTAATATTTGGTTTAACATGGTTTTCCCCACATAAAAATTGAAAAAAAAAAAAAAAAAAAAAAAAATTGAAAACATCTATGCCTACTTCCTCACTGAAAAATTCTGGCTCAGGCCTTGTGCCCCGCCCACCACTGCTGCTGGCCAGGCCCAGACTCAGATGAGGAGTTTGTTGTGCACCAAAATTGGCGACTAGCAGACGTATCAGAATGGTAAGCATATACATTAGCATCTTTCAATCATTTATATTGTTTGTTAGCTTGTAACTGGAAGTGGCTGAAACTGCATTAGTGGTTGTGCCAATGAAAACTCTCCCACAGGTTTCAGGTTTCTTTCTTTTACCCTCACCCTGTCTGTCTCTTCTCCTGACAGTTTTGTTTATGTTGACATTATTTTAACTGGAGGATAAAGTGAGCAGCAACGGCTGCGGCCTAAATTCTTAACAATAATTCCCACAGATATGCAACAGCAAAAAGCTCATCTAAGGTCTAGACCAAAAGCCATTATAGAACCATTATCAATGGTCATAATGCTTAATTAATGATGTCACAAAACCACACACACACACACACACACACACACACACACACACACACACACACACACACACACACACAGATAACGCACACCTCAGCCAGTGAAAAGCTGCTGGCTATACTGGGTTTGTTATGGATTTAGTGTGCACGCTGTGCGGTTACTGCCATGGAAAACTTCAAACTGAGATCCAATCCAAAGTCTCGAAAAAGGCAAAAATAACAGAAAGAGGATTCAAAAAGATGGAAAGAGAAGGAAATGAGCTCCTGTCTCTGGAGTTAACTGATTACTGTCCTACAGCGGGAGGGAAGGAGAAAGAGGAAGAAATCACCAGAGACAACTGAAGAAGATGAGCAGAGTTTAGCTTCTAGAGATGCCAGCTTTGTTTATCAGAAGAGAAGGAAAGACTGTAAAGGATGATTCATGGTCTGAAAAGGCAGAGACAGTTCTTTCCATTTTAATGGTTGAAGCAGTAAAAACAAACCATCGGAACTACACCATTTTCCTCTTGCAAAGACAGACTGTGTCCAAAATGCATGACAACACTGCAAATAATAAAACTTATGAGGCGAGATGAAAATTCTTGTTTACAGTACATTCTGTAGCACAATACAGTTATTTACATCTTGTTTACAGTCACTTATTTTTAAGACCATTTGAAATCAAATAAAATGGTCTTCAAAATAGAAGGCCCCATTAAGATTAATATAAATTCTAATTTACACTGACATGTTTTGTTTTTCTACTTCACCCTGAATGGTCATGAAACTCAGTTACCCATACAACACGCTGCCATTCCCGGGTTTATGTTTAACTGGTTTAACGCTCACAATATCTCAAGCTACTCAGATAAAAGCCTCCGCTCTGGAAACTAATTCCACCTGAATATGGTGAATTTATGCAGCACTCAGCTTGTGTAGCATCTTGCACAAACAATAAGCAGAACATAATTTAATGTGTGTAAGAGGGAAACTTCCTTCATTTACAGGACATAGGGGTAGTGAACAACATGCACATAAACTGAACTGACTTTTGACCTATAAAAGTAAAGTATTTGCAGCCATTCCACTAAGCCCGTTACCCCCACACAGATGAGCGCATAAATAAAAGGTTGAAAGTTTGTAAATAAATCATATGATAACCAGTTCAATACACTGAATCATTTTTGTTCCATATAATATATGAAACAAAAATGATTCTGTGTATTGAACTGGTTGTTGTAAAAAAAGGGGAAACTATTTATTTCTTTGTGGAGATTTAAAACAATGGACTCAAGTGACATTTTGAACAGTCTAAGATAACAAATTAACAATTTACATTTATTTCATTTCATTATAATTAATTAAGGATAAGGGTGGTGATATTCCATATTTCTCTTATAGTCAACATATCCCATGAAAAGACCAAAACCAGCAACATTTTGTGAAATGATCCTACTAACAAGTGTTGTCTGTGTAACCAAAACCCACTGATTGTATTCCTTTATGCCAAAAACTATCAAAATCACAATGAACATGGCGTCTGTGGTGTGCTTGGAGTCAATCTCACACGCACCATCCTGCTGCCAGAAAGAAACTCTCTAACTCACAAAATGTGTATTCATCTGCAGTTGAAAATAGTCCCCCAACAAATGCATTGTTTACTTCTATATGAGTAGTATTTGCAAAAAATTACAGTGCTCAGCTATTTTAGAAATCTTCTGAGCCTTCGCAATAGAAAATAAAAATATGTCACAAAAGATATTCGTCTTTGATGGGAATGATTGGGTACTGAGAGATAGACTGCAATATGTTAGTTTTGGTCTTTTCATGGGAATGCTTAACATTAAGAAACATCAACAGTCTTATTTTTTAACCGTTTCCAGCTTTCTCTCTAGCCGTCAGGTTCATCCAGTTTGTGATATACAGTGGCTCATCCCATTCCTACTGATATGAACACTCCCACATTTCATTTTACATCCCTGACAAAAATATCCTGACCCCTCCCAGGTGCCCTACTCTGACAGAACCATAAATAATTGTGATGGCTGTTGTGAAGGGCCATAAAAATATAGCTGTGATTCCTCTGCTCTTCCAAATTACAGCCTTTACCTTCCCTCAGCACATGGTCACAATTTGTGCTGTTGTCTGTCAGTGTAACACACAGAATTTATTGCTTCAGAGAAGTTAGCCTTTCTTCCTCGCTTTGATGAGGATACTGGGAAATCAGACAGGTGTCTTGATGTGATTACCTGAGGGTGAAAGACAACACTACAACAGAACATGAATCACTTTAACCACTTGTTATATATATTTGCAGCTAGGGGCTACTTTTTAATCCTGGATAATCTCATTTGTGTAAGCAAAACTGACACATCCAAAACCAAAATGGTTGCCCCAGGTGGAGAATATGCCAAGGACCACCACAAATCTGTGACTTTGGGCAACTGTAGTGAGCCAGTTCACCACAAAACACAAGATCTACATATAATAACAGATTCTTTCTTTTATTTGCTTAGTCTGCTTCATCTGGTTCTCATTTAGAGATAAGTGATGTGGCTCAAACACGTGACCTGATGTTACTGGAGGAGCCCGGACCTGTATCCCTTTCTGACTTTTCATCATATGCGAAGTTTTACATCTTGCAGAATGTCTTAGAAGATTTTGAATATTTTGATGCCAAAATGACTGTGCAAACTCACCCAAAATTATGAGACAGGGGATATGAGGTGAAATTTGAAGTGCTTAGCAAAGTTACTGATGTGGAAAGGCTGCTGATTATATTGCTCCAAAGGATTTTTACTTATTTATTTACATGTCCCACTAAATAGAAAGTGACTGCAAGACATTTCATGCATTTTACCAAATTGTTTTAACAGGCCCAGAAGTACCGTCTGTCCCCATGCTCTAGCGGCTGATCAAACAAACAGACATACTGTATCTCTAGTTAGGATCTTTAATGGGTTTTGAAAATGCATATTTGATGATTTTTTTTTTTTTCCAGACAGGCTCAAGTTTGTTTGTTTAAAACTCACAGTCCTAACTGCACATACCACCACTTGTCTGGTAAATTATCAGAAAGAATAAATGAGTTTCAGTGATGACAGACATCTGCAATTCAATCATCTCTTATTTTAGCACAGGCTCTTCCAGATGAGAGAGAGTACGTGTGTGTGGTTTTGTGCATGTGTGGGTGAGAGAGAGACACACACACACGACCATGCACACACATGGAGAGAGAGAGAGTAAGAGAGAAAAATATAATGGGTAGAGAAGTATACTTGTGTGGAATACGCACAGAATACTGGAGACTAACAGTGTTATTTGTAACTTAGATATTCTTTGTGTGTGTTACTAAAGTTGAACAATAAAATGCAACAAGGTTTCCGGATATGACGTGTAATTCTCTGATTTGAGTGCATTCAAATTCAGTATTTCACCTTTTGTCTCAGACTTTATAGTTACTATTCATGTTAGTTTATATAGTATTTGTTGTCGTGTACTTTAATTATTTCCACATCTTATATAGGTTCATAATGTATATGTATATTTTATCTACGCAACTGCTCTTGCACTATTGACACTTAAATCTCCCTGTGAGAGATAACTAAGGTTTATCAACTGGTCAAAAGGTTTGTCCCAATTTAATAGAAAATTGGATTGAGAGTATGCATCAACGAAGCAAAATAGCATCTACTCTTTTGCCTGATTCAGTTATGCATCTTTGGGACAGGGATAAAGAGTACAAGTACAGCACGAGATTTGCTCAAACAGCAAGGAGTTGTTTACAGTTAAAACTCAAAGTCTGCTTACACGTTTCAGGAAGTAGGCTAACCCTACATGTGAAATAAAGTTTTATAAAAAAGGAAGCAAGCTTCGGGCACTCTGATCAAGTGATGTCACTCAGGTCAGCGTGGGTTGGGGCTGAAGACTACAAGTTGAAAAACAAATCTGAGGGTGAGGATGTAGAAAGAGCTCAGCAGAGCTTACCGGACCTCTGTAGCTCACTCCTCATTACATCTTGAGGATAGTAGATGCAGGTTTTGACAAGGAAGAAGAGCACGTGGAATAAAAAACAAAAGATATCTCTGGTTCTGCGGCATCAGTTTTGATATTGGTTTTAAACTGGCCTGTCCAACAGTGTGTAATGGTAAATCAGGTAATCTTTTATAGATGAGATCTGTAAGTTATATCCCGGCATAACGCAGCTGCTGAGTCACTGTAAATATGTTTTAATGTCACATATGGCATTTAGTAGTCCAGTATTGTTTCAGTAGAGAAAGAAACCTTTCACTGACTTTGCAACCACAGGGAAAAATTGTGGGAATGAAGGAAACTTTGTGATGACTCAGCTAAACGCAGCTCCTTAACCTATCAAGTCCCATGTGGCTATGAGGATGGAATCTGAGCAAACACAGAAACACTGGTCACCATTAACAGCCCCCGGCTGATTCATCCCCTCAGAGGCATGTCTGGATGGTGTGCATGTGCATCTGCATGTGCATCTGCATGTGTGGGCATGCGGTTTCTGCGTCTTCCTCCGTTACAGGAATCCCTGTCTCTTTGGTGTTTTGGTCAGATCTTAAGGGCATTTTTATGTCGCTGGCGGACTCGTCTGAATCTTGGCATTTGTGAAATTTCACTAGAAGCAACGAAATACTCAAACAGAACTGCCAACTATCTCCCTTTAGACATATTAATCTCTGTTGTCTGCCCAATATGTTCTGACATTTTACACACTCATCATTTCGAAAACAACCACATCCAGCATTTTTGTACTTTACAATTGGTAAGAAAAACATTTCCTTGGGATTAAAATGAGAAATCTAATTCAAAAACACGGCCAAGTCTTCAAACTGTCCATCTGTGCAAGTTTTTCTCTTTTCCTAAGTCAAAAAGCAAGAATGTTTATTTCACAACATCAACCATTCTAATGGCGCAGTGTCTTCCAAAGGTCTCATACCCAGATCAATAATCCATCAGGAAGGGTATTGGCTGATGTTGTGACAGCCAGATTGAGTGTTTGGGACATCAATCGCAACAAGTTTCCAGTTCAGAGTTTGTTTACTTATTGCACCAATACTGAGGAGCACAGGTTTTAGGAATGACTGGTAATTTATATTTCAATATTTTACATAAAACATTGTTGTTTTGTGAAACCGATAGAAAATGAAAACACTCCCAAACTGCATTAGTGTTTTTTCTTTCCAATTATAAAACCGATCATGGGAAACAACTTATCATGTGTCATTATGAAAACATCTCAACGAATCAAAATCAGCCCTAAACCCAAAGAAGCACACACACACACCCCTATTTAGGTTTCAAAGAAAGTAAATTTACAGTATTTGGCTTAAAGTATTTTCATACAACAAAAACTCACATGCCTCACATTTAGGATAAACTGATCTTCAACTCCTAATCACCAATTACTCTGCAACATATGTAAATATTCTTCATATACTGTATATTCAACATTTTAGATTCTAGATAAACTAAAGGAACTTTATAATTATGTTTTTATGGAAACAGGGAAACAGCCTACCAGCACCTGACAGAACCACGAACCTTCCCAGTGTTTATGCTAAACTAAGCTAGCTTCATATTTGGCATGAGGGAGATGTCAATCCCCTAAATATGCAAGAAAACAAGTGTATTTCCCACAATTCCTCTGATGTTGCTTTGCAGGGCTGTGTAGGCTGCCTCTCGCATGATCTACACTCTCCCACGTAGAGCAACTTTTTTTGCTAAATAAAACCCATGGGACTCAGTCCCACAAAAAAATGCTCATCATGTTTTTTACCCAACCACAATCGCACAACCATAAGAGGGGTTCTGGTTAAATGGCCAGGAAAGGATCAATTAACATACATATATGGTGTAATTGAAATGAACAATTAGTGGTACCTAGTCTTTCATTAAACATTACAAGACAGATTTACTGTACGTAGGTAAGATTTATAGTAGAGTGGGGTTAGTCGACCAGCTGGTGACAAGCTACAAAATATGCAACAAACAACTTTATACACAACGAACATGCATGAAGAAGCACGCATAGACCACACACGCTCTTCTTTTTATGTCTCTCACTTTGCCTTTTATTCACTGGCAGTGTACAGTGGGAGAAATAAGTATTCAAAATGTCAACTTTTTTTCTTTTTTTTTTTTTTTTTTAATTACTATTAAAGAGTTCCAATACAGCAATTCATGAAACCTGTACAAGACATTGGCATAAATTTCAGTAATTCACACACAAAGAAATCATAATATTACAATCCATAAATAAACGTATGTTTAATAAAGTGAAATTACAACACTCAACACACATTGACACTTAGAAAAAGCAGTACACAAAACGCAAAGTACCTGCACAAATTAGAACCAGATGAGTTACTTCATGTTGCTGAGTTAGAAAAAAGGCTTATCCACCTCTGAATGCAATTAAATAAATTATTTGTTAACAAGCCATCACACAAGAAACATCATGATGTGTAGCGGCAAAGACCATTCCCAAGACCATCGCAACAAGATTGTTGTGCTACATAACAGCACGCTGGATTTTGCAACTCTTAATTGTTCCAGAAAGCACCATTGGGGCCATTATCCATAAGTGGAAGGAACATCACTCTGCCATCAACCGGTCACGCACAGGAGCTCCTTGCGAGATTTCTGACCAGGGAGTCAGAGGGTTAGTCAGAAAAGTAGCCCAAGAGACAATGACGAATTGGAAAGATCTCCAGAAAGACCTGGAGGCAGCAGGTGAAGTGGTCACAGGGGAAACAATAAGCAATGCACTCCACAGCCACGGCCTCCATGCAGGCTCGACCCGTAAGACTTCCTTATCGAAGAAAAGGCACTTTGAAACTCATTTAAGTTCAAATAAACATTTGGAAAAGTCTGCGAATTACTGTTAGAATGTAGTTTGGTCAGAGGACACAAAAAATAAAAAAATAAAATCAATACCACATGCCAAGTTTGGAGGAGAAGTGGATCTGCATATGACTGTAAAAATACCATAACTATAGTCAGGTTTGGAGGTGGGAGCATTAGTGGTATGGGACAGTTTCTCTTCTCATGGTACTGGCATGGTACGTTATTGAAGCAAAGATGAACGGAGCCATGTAATGGAAAACCTATGAGATGAATCTATCCACCAGGATGATGTGAATGAGATGCGGGTGGACCTCCCAGTGGGACAACAATCTAAAACTTACTGCAATGGACCAAAACCCCATCTGAGCACTGTGAGTGATTTTTTCAAACAGGAAGTGTTTTCAAGCTGTCGTATTGTTTTGTTTGTATGTTCAATACTCATTCCACTTCATTAAACTTCATTTTATTTAAGTATTATAATACTGATGAATAATGATTTCTTTATTTTTGTGAATTTCTGGAGTTAATGGTCAAAATTGCTGCATGGGAACTGTTATTTAAAAAAAAAAAAAAGTTCACATGTTAAATATTTATTTCCCACACTGTGTCATAATGTGACTCATCCAACAATGTCAGTGTGTTTGTGGAACATCCAATAGTTCTAAGGACAACTGGAAATAACTAAAAAAACAAAATATAAAAAGCATGGTTAGAGAGTAAACAAATTAAAGTCCTTTTTATCCATTCAAAGACAAACCCCTAATGATGTCTGCTTAAATGCAAAGCTTTTAAAATTACATCACAGGCCACAGACTACAAAGACTTCCTTTAAGATGGTATGCAAAAGCAGCAATACAGCCAGTTTTGTGTAGATCCATTACAAGTGAAAACCATGGCTGTATAACAGGCCACTTCCTTTGAAAAGAAACCCCAGTTTGAACTGCACATCTAAGACTGAAAGGCCAAACATTAATCACTATACTCTACTGAGCCATTGTCTTTGTTGATCAATCGTTTCTACATTAAATGAAATAATCCCTTGGTGATTAATGCTCTGTGTATTTTTGGCTTTACCTGCATTTATGGATCAGAATCTAGATTTTTTATTCTTTTATTTTTTTAAAAAGAAGCACAGTAATGAAATATGGACACTTTTGTGTGTACTCATACTGTTCATATGGCATCTTACCAGCTGAAAACGTATCATTATGAATGATAAGAAATGTTTCAAATCAGTGCAGGCTGACACATGGTATGTAGTATTAGATGTGTGAAAACCTTCCAGACGTGTCTAAGATCAGATCCTACAGGGGAAAGTTTGGGGGATTTTTTCGTTCTGTTCTACACCCTCGGACTAATCGCTCATTTGGGAAAACTACTGGGATTCAAACAGTTTTCTCATGCAGGGGTTAGATGTTAAAAGAGTCATTACTATAGCTGTTTCAAAGCCAATGCAGTAAATATGCTAACATTCACCTCAGATAACATCACCATTATCCTATTATCCATGTAACCCATGATTAAACATGTAAAAAACGTTTGTTATACTAATTTATTAAAGCATGGAATATGTTGTGCAAATTTTATTTAGACTTTTTAGGTTAATACAAGGCTTAGTCAATAGCCATGCTAGTGGCTGTTTGAGTTTGTAAATGGGCACAACAATGCTTTGAGCTAAATGCTAATGTCAGTAGGCTAACATGCTCATTATTGAGTGTTAACAGGTATGATGCTCATCGTGGTTGTAGTTTGTTAGCATGCTAACAAAGTAGCACTGAAGTACACCTAAAGCTGGAGATGAGAATGCCATTAGTTTTGCAGGAATTTTGTCATAAAGCTAAGTATTGGACAGTATTAAAATAGGTGCTAACAAACCAAAAAAGGCAACCTCATGATAGTCAGGTGATCAACGCAGTCATTGGGATACATTATCTGTGAATTATGAACATCTGTACCAAAATTTTGTGCCAATCCATTGAGTCAGATGTTGAAATATTTCAAAAGGTAAGAGGAAAACATTGAACTAGTGGTCATGCTAGCTGAAAAGTCAGGGGTTCACCAAATTCATTTGGATTCATCCTTGAGGTTTTGTGGACATATGCACAAAAGTTTCATGGACCAACAGACTGACACTGCTGTCCCTGAAGCCACGCCACTAGCAAGGCTGTATGGGTGGCGCTGAGATAAAAGTGTTGAGTTGAAAGCAAGTGCAGATGGCCAGCTTGGCCTATTTCTAAGTACTACAAGACACATTTAAGACACAACAAAAGGCATGGTAAGATGGTGAGTTAATTGGTAATGACAAGATTAGCTAAATAACTTTTGGACTTTTATGTCTTAATCAATCCAGAGAACAATGCTGAGGCTGTCAGACATTAAATCCAAAGCAGACAAGCCTTTAAAGTGGTTCCAAATTTACAGCCATTATTTAGAATGATATTCTTTATCTGATCTAACACAGCCAGAGTTTAGACCCATTGTTGAATCGAACATTCAAAAGAAAAGCTAGAGCCCACTTTAAATGCCAATAGTCAGATGTGTGCTCTCAAACACACGTGCAAAGACATATACAAATACGCACATAAGCAAATGCAAACACATTAAGAGGACACTGATGTACTGCTCCCTCATTAACTCTCAAACTGTCACATAAGGATTGCAGATGTAATGTGTCAGACATGCAGCAGGTAAGATAAGTGTCCCAGGTAGATTTAGAAGGTGGGGTTTGTGATGAGTGAGCAGAGAGACAGCACAGGCTTAACTGTAAGAAGACCAGCTGCTGCAGTATATCCTCTCACATTTACATTTAGCAGCAGGAAAAAAAAATAATACTGCAGCAGCTGTGATTTAAGGCAGCCAAAGAAACAGCCTTGATTGTGTGGTAATGACAGTATTATTTTGTAAGGTTTTCTGCATGGTATTTTACTTTTAATAGCATGCAAATCACAGGAGTAACAAATAACATTAATGGTGGCTCTGTTCCATTTAGGTGTGCCAGAAAGATAGTGAGCCAGCACACACAGTATCAAGGCCCTGGAACTGGCAAACCTAGCTGGAATAGAGCCATTTTTAATGTTATTACTTACACCTGTGTTTGACATGTCAGACTGACAAATGTCTATTGGCCATAACTGAAGCCAGGGGTGAAAAATATTTTTAAAAAGCCCCCAATGGTCTTTAGAGGGCCAGGCTTTGGACACTGGGTGCCAAATGGTTCAAGAAGGTATGGGGTGCACAAACTGCATAAATCTGTCCCAAAAGTTTTTTCTTTCTTGCTAAACTGATATATTGCATGGTACTCCTTCTGATAAACAATATACATAGTCACTTAATGCTCCCTTGGTAAAGGGCACGGAGGGATGTGGGGGTCGGTCCCCTTCACTGCCTTTGTGCTTTCCACTCCTGTATTCCTCTGTTACTATGCAGCTTTGGCATTATCATAAACAAACCACTGTTAACCAAAGCTGACACATTAAACATGAGTAGAAAGTGTGTCTGAGTCACTACAACAACACACTAGCAGAAGAACTGTCCAGTTAACCCATTATCTCTCTCTGTGCTGACTGCGGGGCATTTTGTATGTTTTCTTTGCCTGCCGAACGTGGTTTCTTGTCAGGAGCAGGTGGTCGTGATTGTGGCTTGGCAAGAGCTTCAGCCATCAGTGTTTTTATAATACAACAGGTCATGATACGCCCTCTGAGCAACGCTACGTCTTCTGAGATTGGAGACAATGACTCGCTATGGGAAAGTGACGAGATGGGCTGATACGAGCCGAGGCTAACTGGTTAGCATGCTAACTTCAGTAGAGCAAAGGAGTTAACATTGGCAGTGGAGACAGCTCTAGGACAGTAAAGGAATCAAGTTTGATGCTGAACTTGCAACACTTCTTATGGACTGGTAACTACACATCTGTTGAATGTCTAAAAGGTCAATTAATTTAATTAGATTAAAAACAGAATATTTAATAAAACATGCATTGTGTCCCCAATTGACAGCAATTCAGCAATTTTAGGGAAATATTTGGCAACCTCAGTGTGTGGGGGAAGTGTAACTGCTGAGTTAAGTTTGGTTTAGTTGTTAAAATTTATATCAGGCTATATGACGGATGTTTCAGACACAAAGTACACCTGGTTTGTTCATACAAATACAAACAAAGATCTGCAAATTGTGCATTATGAGATACAATGTAATATAAGGTTATGCATTGCACCCCTAGCTCTATGAGCCCAGGAAGTGTCATGTCATTTACCGCGGTATCAGCCCTGTTTTTATGGGTACAAAGTCAGTGGAAGTCAGATACAACATATAACTTTAACTTTACAAAATGGGCCCATAGACTTGTAATTTATGTAAAAAGAACCACTGTTTATCCTATTTGAGTAAAGCCTCTTCACATACTGTACATAGTAAGTTTGGCATTAGTCACAAGAGATATTCAAAGTCAGCCTTAATTCAAGCCATAACTCCAAGGTACAGTACAGTTAACCCTTACTTATACAATTAAAGGGGTTATACAAGATTAGCTGCTACATACAAGCACACAAAAAGGTTAAGGATTGTGGATTATGATGCTCATCCTTGATCATGACAACACAGCAGCACAGTGGTGAACTAAGGAAAGTATGGTCTGTTCAGTGTAAACCACATTTTATTTAGCGGCATGTAAAGCTAACAAATACCTACATGCCTGGTTGATCTTGGTCATACATGGGCTATACTGTAAGCACACATAATTCTGAGTAGCAGTAATTTGCTGAATTGAAAACCCACTCAAACAACTGAATTCCTTCCTGGAAACAACAACTGTTTCCGATTTGCCTCCTTGATGCAGCCATTTAATCGACCGGCTGCCTGTTTGGTACAAAGTGGTAGTGGCTGCATATGTCCTGAATTAAAGTGCTTCCCTCTGTTCCATGTATCCTTTCTGCCAGGCAGCCCATGAGTTGGCTGATCTTGTGCAGCAGCACACAGCGCAGCGGATGTCTGTGTTCCTTCCGAATTGAAAACCCACCTCAGTGGGTCTATCAAAGACAATTTCTTTTAGAAGTTATATTTCTGTTTTCATCATCTGTTAACCAAGTCAAATTAAGCTCATACTGCGTGAATACATGTGAACACAAACATTTAATACTTATATACTCTCCCTTCTTTTTTGCAATGAGCAAACAAAGTTATACACCAACCGACTCCAAAACTTGCAGTTTTGAAATGTTATCAGAGGGTTGTTGCCATTTTAAACCCAGGTTCTTGGCGGTAATTATCACAGGGCAGCATACTGGCACAGGTCACCCCTGCCTCTCTGAGTGACGTCAGACACTGACCTCAGAGGTGGCAGGGTCGCAGGCAGTGGGTCAGCCCCTTGGCAGTGCATCCAGTTCAGATTAACATTAACAGAACGTGACAGTGCTGAGAAGCTTTGAGCTCTCTGGGGCAAGGGATTAACTACCGACTGCTATACCTGCAGTGTCTACCTAGAACTACTGCTGTCCCAGTTCCATACTACACACCGATATGAGAGGGGTTAAAGTATACTCAGGTATGTCAGTATGCATACCAAATTTGCTGCACAGGGAGGGTACTGTTGATTTACTCACATCTGTGAATTCCAGGTGGTTCTTGACAGGGGTGATTCAGCTCCAGAAACATCTCTGAAAACCAGAAAAATAAAATATTGAGTGTTTGGGAAAACAATCCGTTTGTGTTTGAAAACAGTTGTATAATGTCCCATGTAGCTTTGAAGGGAGCTCTTTAATGTCTGCGAAAATAACCATAATGATGTCATCAGGGTGGTCTTGATGAATGGATTTTGAAAGATTGTTAATTGTGAGATCCATCATTTGAATTTGATTTGTCTGTCTTTGAAAGAGATTAGGTTTGTATTGCACTTATTCATTATCTAGTTTAGCTATAAAATTGATAAATGCTAATACGTTCAACAATTGCACTTTAGCTTCGACAATGTAGTTTTTAATTTGTATCTTACGCTGGATAAAGTTTTGGCCTCTTATTTCTTCCCTGAGCATGACTGAAAGGTTTGTTGGAACGAAAAATAGGCCAGATAGGACAGCTCAAGTGAATTTAAATTGGTAGTGTAGCCTATCTGCCCATTAACTATGTTCCCATTACGGGCTTATTGGCATTGCTTGTCCTGAAGCAGCTGTAAATATAATTAGTGACCACATTGAGCTGGAAGTGCCTCATGTTGACTCCTGCTTTCCAGGCCACAGTTGCAGACCCCCTCTACTGGCTACACTTCAAACTTCTTGTAACACTAAAACTGATCCAATAACTCTTGTTTCATGCAGCAGTATTTAACTTTTTTTTATGGATTTGCATTACACCATGCGCAATGACAAATTTACTCAAAATAAGTGGCTGCACTGGGTGCCAGTGAGAAAAAGTCCCTGGGAATCAGGTTTCCTGTTGCAATGCCACTTCAGTGAACAAAGAGTACCTGCTTGCAGCTAGCCTTGGTATGGAGAAAATGATTTCCCCAAAAATATTATCGTACTCTTACAGACAGACACATCAAGAATGCAAAGTCACCACATTCTCTGTAAATAGCCACAAAGTGGTTCATGAGGAACCTTTAACAGTGTTTTTTTTTTTTTTACAGTATGCAAATACACTGTTACTATAATTTATGTAGCCAAATAATAAGTCAATTTTTACAAGTGGAGTTTGGTCAGAGAGGTTATTGGTGTCCATTCACTGCTGTGTCTGCGGTGTATTTAAATGTGCTGTGAAGCATGCCGACATCATCATAGGGTTACAGAAAATGTATTGGCGCTTCATAATACTAAATGACTTTTGGAGAACTATAGAACTAATGCAAGTCTTCATAATACTGTCGCCTTCTCACTGGCAGGATAACTAATGTGTAGCAGTTATTTTACAAGTCCAGTTTTCATTAAGTGCATGAAACAACAGCTTTTTAGGATCGTTGCATAGGTTACAGTATGACTGAAGCCAGGACAAAGAATGTCATTCCTTATTAACAGAGACAGCAGCTTAGAGCCGAGACTCAGATTTCATCAGAGGAGAACGAGAGCGAGCCAAGCAGCCCAGCACAGTCCAGCCCCCACCCTCAGCCACAGAGCCACCACCCTGAGATCTCCTACTGTATTATGTCTGTGCTTTGCACGCAGCAGTGACTGACAGGCTGTACTACAGGTAATGAAAATATTATAAGAGACCACATAGCGCTACCCTACAGCAATAATCTAAAAACCAGATGAAGCTCACTTTGGTAACAGAGTATCTTTTCAATATACAGTGAGAGAAATGAACATTTCTTGCATTTCTTCACAGCAGCATAAACTTTAATTTCACAAAAATGGTGAACACACATACACACATGCCTTTAAATGAAAGATCCACATTCTTACATAACGCACCCTGTTGTTAATCACAGGATGTGCCAATCTGCATTTGTACATGTGTTTTGCAGCCTTTTTGAAATGCTTGGACCCATTTGTATAAAACAGTCACATTTAATGAAATAAACTGCAACACTTCAAGCTTATACTGCAACATAGTCCTTGTGATGTGTTCTGCAAACACCTGAAATGTTGCAGGCCTAGTGCAAAAAAAGATTTTCAGACTCTTACAACACCTGCGCTTAGCAATGTGATTGACCCTCCATCTGTTGTGAATGATAACACGTGAAGTCTAGTCTATTCAGCCGTCTAGGATTCATATGTCTAGAATTACACAGATTAATTACTAAATACCTTAAGTGTTTTTCCCCCTTTTTTTTTTTTTTTTTTTTCAAAATCGTATTACTCATTTTTCAGACATCAGTGTGTGAAAACATCCAGATCTGAATTCTAGCCCGTAACTAAGGGTGAACACCACAGGGTTTCATTCTGAGCCCTGCAGTTCACCATGTATATACATGATGGAGTCTCTTTTAACATGCAGGCATGCAGTTGATGATTACCCGAGCTGCTAGCTATTAGATGTAGCTGAACGATTTTAAAGATGACTGGACAATAACTGAAGATAATTACAATACTCAGCATTTTAAATGATATGGTGGGTTGACCTTCCCTGCATGCAAGATTTCATAATTACTGGTATTTTTTTAAGAGGCCATTATCAGAAAATCACCATCTTATATCTCATCTTTGCTTCTCTGGAAATGTGGTTTATATTTAACTTGCTGCAATGACAAACTGATGTTTAAGGAAGAATATACCAGAAGTGATTCAGTAAAGATTGTTTTATCTGTAATTATTTGCAAAGACACCCAAAAATGAAAGCAAGTAAATGTGAAATAGCAACCTCACACTTGTGTCTAACTTTTTGAGACGGATTTTCTTTCTTTTTTATCGTGTGTTTGTGTGCTCCCAGAATCATGTTTCATTTTCAGTACAAGTGTAAACAGAGCATTAATGCAGCAATTGAGCTTTAATAAAAGAAAACTGGCTTACTGGCAGACAGAAATCAGTTCACAGGCACAGGCTCAGGCTCAGGGACAGGTCACCAAACTCAAGTAACAGGAACACAATGAAAACTCTTGGGAACAAAACAAGAAAATTTGACAAAGGCAGGTCTAAATAGTGATTGGAGTGATTAGGAAACTGGGAACAGGTGTGTCAGTGGGCGGAGAAACTCAGGTGATTGCAAATGAAAAACAGGTGAGCAGATGGATATTGGGACAGGAAGGATGTCCAGGGACATCTTGTGGGCGGATGAAAAATGTCAGGACTGGGGGAAATGAGGGGGAGAACATGTCCTGGAAGAAGTGAGCTGGGGTGGGGGACAGAGGCTGAGGGCAACTAACTGGGAAGCAGACACAGATGCAGACACAGTGACACAGCCAAGGTACCCTGTATAAATAAAAGGTTAAAACAGTGTGTATGTGAATGCGTGCAAATGTGGACTAACGTGGATCAACATGTGACATGTGGAAGCAAATGAGAGGAAAAAGAGAAGAGAAACTGTCCGTACGTGTTTAGAGAAGGGAAGAATAAGAGAGTGAATGTGTGAAAAAATGAAGAAGGAAGGAAGAAAATGAATGAGCATGGGCGGAAAGAAAGAAAGAAAGAAAGAAAGACAGAAAGAAAGGAAGAAAGAAAGAAAGAAAGAAAGAAAGAAAGAAAGAAAGAAAGAAAGAAAAGAGAGGAGCAGTACAATGTAACAGGAAAATTGTTGCTCCATCATCAGCCCTGTGTTGAGATACTTTCTGCATGTTGGCCCTGGGCACTTCTGGCCACACACTACAACAGGGGAGGGGTTCCCCTTAACGCTGAGGCCAAATGAGGACAAGAGACTGTGTGTGCGCACGTCGAGTACATATATATGTGTGGAGCTCAAATCGTGTTTTTATGGGAAGCAGTAAAAAAAGCACAGTTATCCTCAAAATGGCACAAGCTGTGACCTAATGCCACATCTAGTGAGCCACTATAGACAGAGAGGGATCAGCTACTGAGTGAAGCCAGTTAAGCCAGCCTGATGCATATGCCTTTCAAATTAAAACCATGTGAAAAGACTCTAATGGAACGGACACAGAAACTGTGAAAGAAAACGACTCACGGCAATTAGATGCAATTGGACAAACTGTAGTTAGGGCAGTGGCACTAATTAAAGCAACAAGAATTTAGTAGTCTATGGAAAATTGTTGCACTTTGCTGTGTATGAGAATGATATAATCAACTGTGTTTAACTTGAAACAAAAATACTGCAGTGATTATGTCCTGCTCTAGGATGCACATGCAGTGTACAGAGATTTGTCAGTCGTCACACACCTACAGTAAGAACACAGAGGAACCATTGAGAAAAGTAAGCATATATACACACTCTAAGAACCAAATCTCCCTAAGCCTGTAATTTCCTGGCCGCACGTGCTGAAACACAGGCTGGCCTCGAGAATACATCTTGACTGAGTTATTCCTATCTGCTCTACCCCACTAACACATCATCGCACAAATCTCTGCCAGTGGTGGTGCCGATGATGATCCACTGATGTGTCTTCCAGTGCTGTATGACTTTCCTGCATGTATGAATACGTACAAATAGATAACTTCGTGTTGCAAGATTTTGACCTCCCATCTATCTCAGTTACAGGAGCCCCGTGTGAAATTACCCCCTTAGTACTGCAGGAGAATGTTTTGGAAAAGTGGTATTTCCCAATAGACTTTTTTAAAGCTGTGAGCTGCTCCAGAGGTATGTGGAAAATGGTTCATCCCAGGTGGTTGGCTGTGAATGTGCCCTACAGAAGGAAATTTCCCTTACAGAGATGTTGGTGGTTTGTGCACAGCGTGTTCCAGCATAAATCATAAGCTAATTTATCTCTGATGGATGCTTCGGGGGCTAGAAAAGAGATGGCTGCACTCTGGCATTTGCTGGGTTGGGAACTGTGAAATGTTTACCCTTTTGAAAATGGTACCGCAAGATGTAAAATGAAATATGAATACCATAAATAGTGATAAAAGTGTGTAAGAGTAACAGACAGCAACTTTATGAGCCGTGACAGCAAACTGTATAGGCCAAGAGTGAATTTAAAAGAAGGAAAGAGCAAGCTTGACAAGAATGAACAAAAGAGAAAAAAAGACGTTAGAGGAAGAAAACAGGAAGTTCAGTCTCTAACACATGACACTTGAACTACAGAGTGACTTACACACACACACACACACACACACACACAAAGAGCTCATCAGATAGAAAAAGTCAAACAGGCAGTTGAAGAAGGAATAGATGGCTTTGTTGTAACCACCATTTTATAAGGTCTGCAAATGTTTCCAGTTCTTTCCAACATGAGAATCAAAACTGTGTGGTAATACAACACACATGCTTCCCTAACGACAATATTGAAAACTGATGCAGCCCTTGTTTACCTTTACCAAATTCAAATGGAACATTTTACCAAAAAAAAAAAAAAAAAAATTGTCTGGTGAACTTCTCTTTAATGATGGGAATTTCTATTTGGCTTTGTGTTGTTTGGTGCTCTTCCTATTCTAGGGTGGATGTGGTAAAATTCATCTGAATATGAGTAAATACTTTCTGTTACTGTCTTTTTGCCTCTCTTTCGCTCTCCGGTCCTCGATGTCTTCTTTTGTCTTTTTAAGTTTTATCTTGTTTTTATATTTTCACCATCAACCTGAATTTCTTCAGAATGTATATGTTATTATTATCTTATCATTATTCAGAACTCATTTCATTTCATATTGTACAGCACTGGATATAACTAAGATAATAACCACTTTATGAACTCATGGTTCCATATCTTTACTTTCCAATAACCAATATTCCAATAACTTGAAATATAATAAGAACATTATTTTAATACCACAAAGCTGAACAACCACAACTGAATGGGACTCACAGATGGAATATCACATGAGCCATACCACTCACAGAAAATCTGCCTTACTGTAATGAAGCCAAGAGTATTTAGTGCTCTATTCAGGGCTGTTCTAATATTAAGTGTATTTATTCAGCCTGCAATCTGCAGCCTGCCCAGCCTTCCAGGTTACACTCATGTGGTTGGTAGAACTACAGACCAGCACTTATGACATTTCTTATTATAGGACCGCCGACGTGCCTCCTTCAAATTCTGCATATGCCACATTCTCACGTGCCAAACCTAATCTGTGCAAGGACCACATGGATATGAATGTGTGTGTGCAAGGGAGGTAAAACCAATAGTGTCCAGTCAGGCAGGTGAATGGCATAACACTATTGAGGTAAATTTCTCTGTCTACGCTCATGTTAAGAAGGCTGCAAACTCTCCTCATGGAGGATGTGTTCGGTCATTGTCAGACCAGTTCTACACATGCCAACCTGCACCACCTAAAGGATGGGAAGGTGATACCAGAAGCAGGTTAACCTTCAGATATACACGTGTCAATGTTCACATCTACAGCCAAAGAAAGTTATAGCTATTAAAATATCTACACATGTACAACCTTCAGACAAGTGAAGAGGCTGCAGTTGGCCTGTAGATGGCACATATTATATTGATTTCTTTATATTTGCAGGCCTAAAGAAGAACTCCGGACTTCAGTAAGTTAGTTTGTCAACTTAATTCAGTGAAATAGACCCCTTTGGTTATTGTGTAACCACGAAAGTTATTAACCTACAACAGACTGCACCTGTGAGACAGCCTGAATGACAAATATCATTCCGCAACTACCTTATCCTAAATCAACCGATTTGTTACTCATCCTCAGGCAAGAATGGGGAGGATGCTTATGAGACGGCCAATGTTAGAAATGAGAGGTTTTCTGTTGCCTGAACAAATAACTACAAGTACCATAATTACGGTGCAATTGCAGGCATGAAATGAACCATCAAGGCGAATGTAGAATAAATTGTGCTAGAAGAAACAACATTTCTTGTGCATTTTTGTAGTGTGCAAATAGAAATGACCATTCAATTTATACATAATAATCCATGCTAAATTAAGTGTAGATTTCTTTGCAGGTCTTTATTCTGTTTATATATAAACTGTAAATTTACCATAAATGTGTATATGCAATCTTTCATTCGCAAGATATTTAAGTGTTTACCACAATGCAGCCAAGAGGAAAGGAATAGACAGAGAACAGTGAGAAAGCAGCAAGTTTTACACCAGCAAAAATATGATGTTAAATTATAGAATTGTGCATGTTATTGTTACTGTGCCCACACCCTGTATTCTGAAATATACCAGTGTTTTTGTTATTTATTTTGAAACATTGTACTTATGTGATTTGATTCTGAATTATGAGCACATAGCCTTATGGTGACCATGCACCATACACACACACACACACACACATACACACACACACACACACAGGTTAACGTCCAGCTGGATCTTTCACTGGAGCTCATGGAAAAGCAAAGTAACAGGGCAAATCCATAAATGACACTGGGAAAGGACAGAGCAATGGAGCCTTTATAAATGAACCAGTGGCTCAGAGATGGGACAGTCCATGCCTTGCTGTAACCTTGGTCCCAAAAAAAAAGACACTGGATGCCACATGAGCAACCCCAGGCACTATACCTATTCACTTGTAATGTCCAGTGTTTGTACATTTATGCCTTTGCCTGATGACTGACACAAAAAGAACTTTGCAGTTTACTTACTGTTGCAGAATAAGTCAGAGAAACCTGAGGCTGTGCCAGAGCAGGAGAGATGGTGTTTGCAGACAACAGGTGACACTGGGATCCAATGATAGCTTGACAGCACCATCTGGTGGGATAAACCAGGCAGGCACGACAAAATGCTAACACCAGCTACCTGCTGAGAAAAGTATATGGATGTAGACAGTTTTTTTATGATAGGACAACAATACGTATCCATAGTGTATCAGTTTATTTAGATTAATAACGTTATTTCGTTATTTAGTTAACAAGTTACTTCGTTGGCTAATTAGTTTTTTAGACATACATTGCTAAAAGCATTAAATACCGAGAATGGATAGAAGAAAGTAGGGCCACTAGCTGAGCTGCCAAGGTCCGCCGCGTGCGCGCGCGAGGCACGAGAGTGAAGTCCCGCATGCGCATTACCAACTGGCTTCTCTGTGTTCAGGAGGTTGGGAGAAGATGATGCGGCTGAGCATGCACGGACCGGATGCATAATTGGCCTACCTTAGTCATAGATTTCCATTTGCCTTGTCTAGTTTCTTGCCAAATTACTGTTTAATGTCGAACTACAGCCGGAGCGGCGTAGAAAGTGATTAACGGTGACGGCAGAAGAAAAAGAAGAAGAGACAGAAGAAGAGGAGCGAAGCAGTAGCTGAGAGGAGCAGGGCATCAAATTGCACCGGATGTCATTACACGCTCTTAAATATCGAGGACGTGAGTAGCTGCGTTTTTTTTCCCAACATTCGTGTGTGTTATATTTAATAGGGAAACACTTTTTTTGTACATATATATATTTGTTAGAGTTTGGTAGCTAATCTTATTCTCGTCTTCATCCGCTCTCAGACCAGTTCAGCCACCCACCTGTTAGTCTGGGCATAAACGCATATTTGAATTAACCTAAAATCCCTAAGATAAAACAAGTGTCAATGATTTTATTGGCCATTGAAGGGTTGGGCCTCTTTTGAAACAAACTGTGCTATCTGTGAGGTATATTTCATTGTTTTATTATTATGGCAAAATTACAAAAAAACAATGTTAATTTTGCAGTGTGCAGGTTTTATTCTCATATTTTCGTCATGAACAAGGCTTTTGTAGCGTGCCATAGCACATGAAGGCAGATAACCATCAAACAGGCTTGTGGGTCGTTGGGCATTTGTACTTACAGGCCTACATCTAAGCTCGTTGATCAATTGAATTTAAGCCTCTTGAGCGGTCCGAGCGAAACCTGCTGACACATGCGCCCCTGTCTTTTTGTGTGCGCACAAACCCAGTTAACCCTCTCTAGCTGATCTCCCTCCGCAACTGAACTGTGGCTCTGTTATTATATGAAGTCCTGCAAAAAAAATGTCCACACCCATGTGCAATATTGCTCTGAGATACTCTCCTCTCAGGGAGCACTCAGCACTGGACTGGACAGTAGTTACTGTATCCTTATGCAATTAAACATTTAAAGGGCAGCTGATCTGACGCATCGGATTAATTATAGATTAATATGGAGACACCTGCTCTCAGGTGGATAAGAAGTTTTTGTTATGCAATGATGCTTAAATAGAATCAATGAGCTGCACGCCTCTCTCTCTCTCTGTCTGTCTCTCTCTCCCTCTCTCTCTCCCTCTCTCTCCCTCTCTCTCTCTCGATGTAAAATGTACCATTACTACTAACTTTCAGTCAGGTTTTTTCCATATTTGTCCTGTTGAAAGTGAGTTAAATGATGTTAACAGGTTAATAAAGGAATTATCTATCTATCTATCTATCTATCTATCTATCTATCTATCTATCTATCTATCTATCTATCTATCTATCTGTGAGAGAAAAAAACCACTGTCAGAAACAGAGAAAAAGGAATTGCCCAATATCCTCCATTCTGCTTCCTACAATTATGTTAAAGTGTTGTGACTGACCAGCAATCATAAGAATCATTGGAAAGTGCATTATCATCTTGTGGAGGTTAATGTTACCATACTGTTCCAAATGAGGGCCAGTGATGAGAGGCCTAATGTGCTCTTTTAGGATGTTTACAGCAGTGCTGAAAAGAGCATAATTGAAAAGCTTTATCCATGCATTTATTATGAGCTGAGTATGACACAGTATCATGCCTATCCCAGACTAAATGGCTCTTACTTTCTGTTTTCAACGTATTATCTGGAAAGAAGTCAATTTAACAGGGTGGATGTTGAAAGATGTTATCCTGGTGTGCAGTCCAGACAACACTGGCATGATAAATATGTGCACACCAACAATTGTAAGCTTGTCATGGTAGCGATGTTTTTCAGTAGTTTACAAGAGTACGTGGACAGACTAATGCACACTGAGAACACAAAATGAGTCAAGAATGTAGCTCCTCATGCTCTTTGTTAACGTGATAGGACACGTATGGCCTGTAATTTAATTTGGGTGGTCCTGACTGACTTTGACTCTTTTGCCTCCCTCACTCTCTCTCTCTCTCTCTTTCCCTGCTGCAGTATAATCAAGACCAAAGGCAGAGCCATGGAGGTTGTAACACATTTTGTGAATGACACTGTAGAATTTTACAAATGGAGCCTTACTATAGCAGGTAAGATCTTTACAATCACTCGTTTCTAAAATTCACAAGAGCAGTGTGCCGCTTCATCATGCATGACGGTTACAAACTAATCTACCACTGTTTTCATTGTCATTTATCCATATTGTGGACTACGATAAGGCTTTAGTCGCCATTTTACTTGTAGAGATGTTATAAATGCAATGCAAAGTCTGACAGGTCAAAGTTGAACCAGGAAGCGGCCACTGATAGTTTGTGCAGTAATTTTTGAATTCAGTTTGTTTTCACCTCCAAATACATGGTTTAGATAATATGGTCAAACTGGGCACTTAGTTAAAAAAAAAAATGCTCAGTTACTCATGTGGTGATGTCTTTTGCACTCTAATTAAGTAATTTGTCATTGTCACTTATATGGATAATGTCAACAGAAAGGGCAAAAGCTCTGGATTAAATTTATTGCTTAAGTGATTGTTTGAATACCACAATGCAACATATCTAGCATATGGCTTACCTGATACACTTGTGTCACACCGAAGTGACAGAAATAAAGATAAAGGTTGCGGAAGTGTATGTGAAGTTAATTTTAGAAAGCGAGCTGACCGTGCGCGCTAGATTTGTGATAACTTTTACAGTTGTCGATCTGTTACTTCGACTTTACTACTCACATTTTCCCACCACTGACATTAACCTGTTTTTCCTCCAGACAAGAGGGTGGAGAGCTGGCCGATGATGGCATCCCCCCTCCCCACACTGGCCATCAGCTGCCTGTACCTGCTCTTCCTGTGGGCGGGGCCTAGATACATGCAGGACCGCCAGCCCTACACACTGAGGAGGACCCTCATAGTCTACAACTTCAGCATGGTGGTCCTCAACTTCTACATCGCCAAAGAGGTCAGCGCCACTGTGGACTATGTGTTAACATGTAGATGATTAAATACACCGGCCCATAAATGCAACATGTATGACTGGCTGGCATGACATGACTCTTGTGAGTCTAAAGGGCAACTACTTAATAAGCACAAGACAAACTCTGTAGAGTGAGTTCAGTGTCTGACCCTATAGGCTACAGCTTCTCTGCCACAATGTAATAAAATAACAGCATCTGCATCACAAGTCACAAGGTGTAAAAATGGCCCCAAAAAACTTTTTGGGGCCATTTCTTTTGTTTCGTGTCATTAATCATTCACATCTAGCATGGTGCATATTTGCAGTGAGCCTCACAATGTTCATTGAGGATTTTATACAGAAAATTATATTGGTGGAGGCACCGTGCGCCACCAGCGAACCTGTCCACAGTCACGTACCTACTACTTAACATAAAGAGAGAAACACTTCCTCAGTTTGGTCACTCTAATTATTAGAGTGACCAAACAGAGGAACCACTTAAATGTCATATTAGAGTCTAATATGACATTTAAGTGGTTGAACCCATTGTTCTGGAAGCAGCTGTAGCAGTTGCTGCAATGTGCTGAGCAGAAGATAGATTCAACCAATGATCTGTGATCCTTGAAACTCGAAAATAGTAGGTAAAATATTTAAATTCCTAAAAGGAATTGAAGGACTTGAATATTTTACATGAAGTAACTTGTTTAGTCATGGTGTCATGTCCGTGCTTTCACCCTGCTTGTTTGAAAAAAAATATGAGGCAACCAGGATTTATTTGTGTTCACTGCAGTAGTTAATGGCTTTTTCAAGTCATTTTTTTTTTTCCTCTTAACCTTCTTCTGACATTGTGGTTTCTCATCAGCTCCTAATAGCCACTAGAGCAGCCGGGTACAGCTACCTCTGTCAACCTGTCAACTACTCCAATGATGTCAATGAAGTCAGGGTAAGCCCATCCCCCCCCCCCACACACACACACACACACACACACACACACACACACGCACACCAGACAAAGCTGTACACATCCCACATGCCAGTGCACAAACTGCATTAATTCAACAAAAACGTTTTAACCTTCACTAATCACATATGAAGCAACAGGGTTTTCAAGGTCTATCAAGTGGAATGATGCTGTAATCTCACTGTTGAAGTTCAGAAGATGACTTCATCTATCAGTGTATTTACTTTTGTCAAGGGCTAAATGAGACAAGAAGCAGAGGGAGGATTTAGAGGTAAAAGTTTATATCTCTAGTGATTCCAGGACAAAGAGGGTGTGGCCCTGCACTCAGAGAGGCGGGAGTAATTGGTCTCGCCACCCTAAAACTCCACCCCCCATCTCAGGCCTTGCTCTTCCATGATGGCATCACTAAGCAAGAACAGATGTCACCGTGCCATGGCTTAGAGATCAACCTTGTCTACTATGTGCACATGTGTAGCGGACGTGGAGGAATATGGCAGAGTCAAACAGGACAACATAGAGAGATGGTTTGTGATGGTATATCTTAAAGTGGAAAGATCTACATGTTTGCTCTCCAGATCTCCACACATCATTTTAGAATTAAACCCGGAACTGAAAATTTCCTCTCTGAGATCAATAAATTGTTGGCCTATCCTATTTTACATAAGATATCTCTGCTGTTTGTGTTACTGTACAATTGAAATATGACAGGCAGCAGATTTCCTTCATTGGTTGTTGCCTGACTCTACTTTTTCCCTTCTTTCTGTTTTAGTATTTTATTCTTTCCTGTTAGACCTTGTTCACAGTTGTAACCCTGGAAATAGCTCTCTGCAGTGGAGTAATTATTAGCAGTACTTCACTTTACAGGACGTGGAAATGTCTGCAAATTGTATCCAGAGACAAGCTTTCATCTATTAAAGATGCTGTCGTGTTAGCGTTTAAGATCCACCACAGCGCACAGCAATTATTCACTCTGCCCCGTTTGATGTCTTTAGATAGCATCTGCTCTTTGGTGGTACTACATCTCCAAAGGAGTGGAATTCTTGGATACAGTCTTTTTCATCCTGAGGAAGAAGTTCAATCAGGTCAGCTTCCTCCACGTCTACCATCACTGCACCATGTTCATCCTCTGGTGGATTGGCATCAAGTGGGTTCCCGGCGGACAAGGTGAGTAAAAGGATTTTAATTTTTTTTTTTTTTTTTTTTAATATCCTGCTGATAAATTAATCAGATTGCTTTCGCCTTTGTTCTTAAATCTTCCCACTTCTGGCTTATGAAGAACTAGTTTTCACTCGCATGCTAACCATTCATAAACATCGTGACCACCATCGCATCTGATACAAATGTCACACTTTTCCACAGCGTTTTTTGGTGCAACCATCAACTCTTCCATCCACGTCGTCATGTACGGTTACTATGGCCTGGCAGCATTGGGACCTCAGATGCAAAAGTACCTCTGGTGGAAGAAATACCTCACCATTATTCAGATGGTTCGTATTACTTTATTGCTTTTTTTTTTTTTTTTTTTTGCATTGTACATGTGCAGATGTAAAAAATTTGGTGAAATATATATAATATTGCAATTAAGCCTTTGAAACAGTTGGAAGCACTAGAAGAAGATAAATGAGTTATATCAATATCATAGTATTAAAGGCTTTGAGAAAGAAAAATGTTTTACAGAGAAGCAGTTGAGATATGTGACAGTTCTTAGTTTGCCACTGTCTTTCTGTCCATTTTTAAATGATTGTTCCTATATAAAATATTATTTTATGTACATACATCATAAGGAATGTTTTTACAAAAACAACATACAGACGGGTGACAAATTAAAGGAAAAACCAACATAACATGTCTTAGTAAAGTGTTGGGCCACCTTGTGCCGCTTCGACGCTCCTTGGCATTGATTCTACAAGTGACTGAACTCTGCTGGAGGGATTTGGTGTTTTGATGGTGATGATGGCAACACCTCTAACATCAGCACAACTGAAAACCCACAGGAGATGGGAGATCTGGTCACTGTGACAGCTATAGCCTATGATTCACTTCATTTTCGCACTCATTAAACCATTCAGTGCCCCGTGCATGGGGTCATTACCATCCTGGAAAACACCACTCCCATCAGAACAGAAATGTTTCATCGTAGCATAAAGGCGATCACTCGGAACAACTGTGTATTGGTTTGCAGTGACTCCTCCCTCTAAGGGGACAAGTAGATCCAGACCATGGCAGCAAAATGCATAACAGAGCCACCGGATCCCCTCACTGTGAGGGTCAAGCATTCAGGCCTATACCATTCTCTTTGTCTACACCCCACATGCACTCACCCACTTGTTGAGAGCACGGTGAAGGACGAAATCTCAGATGCGCATTCATCTTTCTAATGAGGAGCTTATGCACTGCACCCCTCCTCTAATATCCCTCTCCATGTAGCTGTCGACAGACTGTTCTTGCTGACAGTCTGATCACGTCCTGTATTGACCTTCTCTTTCACCTGAGGAAGAGTTTCTCTTCTTTTTTTCCTTACATGCAAACTAATGCATCACAGTGCATCAAATATCTCATAATGTCTGACACTGTTTACTGACGTCCCATAGATCCAAATACACATATCAGTGAAGTCACTGTTCCTATGGAAACACAAGCCAGTTCTTCCAAAGTCACTTAGATCTTTTCCTCTTGCCACCTGGATACTGAATCAGAATGAACTGGGCCACAGAGCATGACTGGACAGGTTTTTCCTTTAATTTGTCACCCATCTCTGAGAAAGGAGCTGCTGTAATTAACACATGGTCACACCAATGCTTTGTTGTTTCATTAGATGTATTCTGCAAGTCCATTGCATATTTACTGTGTTTCAGGCTGTTTTTCATTGCGAAATGATTATGTGTCTACATTTTGTGTGTTGAACAGATCCAGTTCCACGTGACCATCGGCCACGCCGGCCACTCCCTCTACACTGGCTGTCCGTTCCCCTGCTGGATGCAGTGGGCTCTGATTGGCTACGCCGTCACCTTCATCATCCTCTTCGCTAACTTCTACTACCACGCTTACAGAGGCAAACCTTCCTCCTCGCAGAAAGGAAGCAAACCCGTCGCAAACGGCACTTCCGTGGTCACTAACGGTCATAGCAAAGTGGAGGAAGTGGAGGATAACGGAAAAAGGCAAAGGAAAGGAAGAGCAAAAAGGGAGTAAAGAAGGAAGTGGGGCTTGCTTGGTGATAAACAGAAAAGGTTGTTTTAAGGGCCAGAGAAGGAGAGAGGGTAGGGAAGGAACAGAGAGTTCAAACCAGACGACCATCCCTGCAAATTATGTAGACGGATGGGATTTGTGACCAACTTGAGAGGGAGAATGGGTAGCACTGTGTATTTGTGGGTGTGTCTGTAATGGGTTCTGGTTTTGAAAAGAAGAGAGGGGTGTTGGTTTTCTCCATAACAATTTTTTTTTTTGAAAGTGCTGACCACGTAGGCTCTGTGCTCTTCTGTCCAACTGTGTTTTGGACCATGATAGGACCAATATATTAAAGGACCTACAACCTGCTCAGCATCCACTATCTTATCAACCAAAATTCACCTCCAACTTTTGTACTCTGGATACCAGTATTGTTTTAACTGAAAGCTTAAATAGTCTTTAATATGCTGATTTATTTTATAGTGCTCTAAAAGATCGTTAAAGGTTTTAACTATTACCAACAAAGGAACATGCAGAGGTTTATACCAAAGGATTTTTTTCCTGGTTTCAGGGGAAATTTTTGTTTACGAATAGTTAGAATTACGTGAGGTTAGCAAATAAAAAAAAAAAATTAAAAAATCACATTATAAATTTCTCACATCTGCCATCTGCTGGATTCAATTACTTCTACCAATCCAACACGTCATGGACTTTACATTTCATTCCTGTCTCAAACTGATATAACTGTGCTGCATTTACGTAATGACTTGCTATTTTCTTTGTGTTCATTGTGAATTAAAAACATTTAAGGGGGAGGGGTTGTAGTTTCTTTTAGAATTTATGCAAATTTGTGGGTGTCTTTGTTATAATACATATTTTTTTGTGGGTCCTCATGATTTTTTTTTTTTTTTTTTGCTGTGCGATGTAGCGGAGGTGCAAGAACAAGAGCTTGAAGTTCAGCTCAGTATTATCTCACTGCCACTTAGGACTGAAGGGAAACTCATCCTGATCCTTTTTTTTTAATATGAAAAACAAATGGTAATTTCATTGTCTCATTAAAATGAAAACGAATCAGCTTCTGGCTGCACATAAAATGAAATAAAGACCAGCACCCCATAAACTGTTTGTGTGTCTTTGTGTTAGTTTTTGGTGTGAGCATGTGAGCACAAACTGAATTTGCAAATCACTAAATCAGCTACTTTACTGATAAAGCAAGTGTTGTACTCAAAATGTCAACCATTATGAACCTAATCTCAAACTAAGTTATTCCCATTTTCCTCATGATGTAAAGAGCTATTATAGGTGTGTGTGAGAGAGAGAGAGGGAGAGGTAAGGCTGTGTCTTTGCCCTGTCCAGACAGATCTGCCCTAATCTTTGGGGGTAAATTGGCTTTAGCTCCAAAAGAGCTTATTTCCACGTCACTCCATGAGTTACCCAGGAAAACAGGTCACTGGAAGAGAAGCCTCCACTAATCTGCCATCAGGTCGCTACTGCTCTCAAACTGTATGGATTAGTTAACATTTGGCTTTTGTATAGTGCTGATTTACATTACTATACAATATATGTACTTTTTATTTTTAAGAAACAACCCTCCCTCTTATCCACATCTTCTTTTTCCACATACTTGTCATGTTCATTCTGCTGTGACAAACACCATAACCCACTGCTCTTTGACCACATGCTGGATTCACTAATGGCATCTATTAAATTATTCATCCACTATCGCATTTATTCCGTTTTTCTTGATACATCATGTTTCAGACTGCAGAATCTTTTTCATGCCCAGCAACTGTGTTTAGTATGTATTTTCTGATTTATGTATTTTTGTGTTTTTGAATGGTTTCCTCCCCAATTACTTAACACACATCTTCCTTGCTCCGTCCTACTGTGCATGCACCACTTAACACGCCTCTGACTTATCCTGGTGCACCACCACCTGTCTCTTTCCATCCATGGCATCACAATGGAGATGGAGGGAGGAGATGTGAATGACTGACTGGATGAGATGGATGAGATGAGTGAGATGAGGTGTATTCGTCCTCCTCAGGGACACAGAGGGATCTAAGCCAGGGACTAAGAGGATTGCAAAAGGCTGAGGCTTTTCTATCAAAGACGTTTGGCACAGGTCACTATAACCTGCATCCCTGCTGCTGCAGGTACATGTGCACACAAACCTATATGCACACACAGACCTAGACTTTGGGCATATACTAGCAAGTGCACTTTGATATAGGATTGTAAGTGAATATATCCCTATGCAATACTCAATATTGTAGCGTAAAACAAATTGCTGGTTCCTAAACACATCATTCAGCCCTTGTGTTTTATAATGTGACACAAACTTAAAGGGCAAGAGTTTTATTAGCTGACTGACAGTCGACAGACCCACCCAGTCTTTTGAGAGGACCAGCCTGTTGGAGGGTGAGGGGTCAGTTTGCAGGGGTTAAATCCTCACAAACCTGACCTGTCACTCACTCATCTCATTAGCAATTATATGACTAAGGAGCTCATTCTAGTCCAACAGAGTGGAAACAGTCAGCGTTTTACTGGCCCTCCGTCTGTGTGGGACAGATTGCCTTCAGGGTTTGTGCTGAGGCAAGTTATATGTGTGGAGAGCACCCTCTGCTGGGCTGGAACTTAGCTACTGTAAGACATCTTGTGAGTGACATAAGGACAAAACGAGGGGCCATATAATGAGATGTCTGGAAAAAGTGAGTGAGACATGCTGTATGTGCGCCCCGAGAGCAATACTGTCAAGAAACAAGAAGGCTAATAATACTGTAAAAACACTGCAGTTTAATCCAACCTTCTGCAGACAGTAAAAGTTGGTCATTTAAATGTTTTCAAGTGAGTATGCAAATTTAGGTTTAATTAAGGTATTTCTTATGTTTTTTTCTGATATTTTGAAATATTATCCTCACGCTCAAAACATAGCACAAATTTAAGCTCAAACATCTTTGTTGTCATGAAAACCACACCAGCTGAAGTCCATATACTACTAATGAAAGCCACAAGGTGTGGCTGAGAGCTCCGGTAACTTGACTTTATTGTGGATAGTGTTTTATTTAGTCTGAAATTATTACAACAGAATATGGTGAATATACTAATAGTAATTAAAATTATTTATTGATCAATTAATTTAAGCAGTCTGTCATAGTCTGTTCTAAAACATTTTTAACATTAATAATATCCAAAGTATCAAATGTGTAGAAGTATCAGAAAAGATCTAAATTGATGTTTATGGGGCTTTTTTTTTTGTCAAATTTATATGCTACAACCTGCTTTAGCAATTCAGTACTAAATTATTGAGCGGGGGTGGGGGTTTTTGGGGGAGTCGCTTCCTGGTTTGACGTACAACCCTACGTCATATGGCCTGTGCCCCTGCAGTGCCTGGTGGTACCCTGTGTCAGCGACTCTTCACAGTGATGCGGCAAGGATTCACCCATTCTGAGGAGCTCTCTGTGAAAATGCTTTTGTTTGGACTTTTTGTGTTCCTGCCGGTCAGTGGCTGCATTCGCTCCAGTAAGATACAGCTCACCCTTAACGGTCCCGGGCTAAATAAGCAGGCCTGCACCTCTCTTTTAAAGTTAGGCCCTGGGTCAGCAGATGAGGGCTTCGAGAAAGTCTTGGAGAAAAGCGGCATCTAGTGGCTCACCTCCTTCAAATTAAAGTTGTTGTTGTTGTTGTTTTTTTAATCTATTTGAATGGTGGAGCATAATCTACATCAATCCAAGCTGTGTAATTAAGGCCTGCACGTTTTTCACAGATTATTATTATTTGTATTTTTCATTCCTCTCTATTCGAAACTATATGTTTTGGAGTTCATTTTAACGGAGCAGAGGATGAAGCCTGCCGCCAGCGGCGCTGCAGATCCTCCATCATCGTCAACATCATCAGCAAACAATAACGCAGGGAGGAGGAGGCAGCACCGGGCTCCCTCGCCGGCCAGAGCCCAGGAAGGGACGAGCAAGCGAGCATCCAGACACCCAGGCAGGTGCAGACCTCCGCTTGTCGCAGGAAGGAGCAGAAACGTCGGGGTGAAGCAGAGTCTGAGGTCTGCAGACGGAAGGGAGAGGGAGCCCGAGAGCCGCGGAGGAACAGCTGTTCACCCGGATGGTGCTGAAGCTGATCTAGTCAGACCAAACAGGGCGGATGCTGTCGCGGAAGATCCGACAGATTCGTCAGCAGCGGCCCGTCGTTCCACTTTACGCTTACCCTGCTTTAGTGGTGACTCTAACCAGCGTTTGCTGTCCGGCAGAGCCTCGTCTACCTTTTCGGTGAAAGCGAAAGAGAAGAAACCCGGAGAGGAAGAGACGAGGGAGGAAGGAGGAGGAGGAGGAGCGCAGATACAGGGAGAGAACCGGCGTTCCTGTGGGCTGCAGAGCGGGCCTCGGTTTGGGTTTGTGGAGAGGGGGATGCTTACAGGCTGAACTGATCCACTACCATCTGCAGAAGAGACTCAAGAAAAGCGGTGCAAAGATGCAAACCAAGGCGACCAACATGGGCACGGAGGAGGCCGCTCAGGGAGAGCTGGAGCCGGCTGCAGAGGCGACAGAGGCGGGGTCCGTGACACAGCAGGACCAGGCCCTTCAGGACGAGATGGAGAGACTGCTGGAGGAAAATGAAGATCTCAAGGTTTGATACATATTAGTTTTTACTCCACGCTGGTGCTCTGTCATCACTGTGGAGCTTTCTCAGATACAGTAGATAAAAACACAGTGTCACCTCACCGGAATGAGTAACAAAACAGACATTTGCTTTTGCACATAGGTTTGTATTTTCCCTCTGGAGCCATAAAACCGGATTGTATCTCGTGTTTGTGTCATTACTGACCGAAAGACACAAATACACACCAGTTGATTTGTCTGTTCATCCTTCATGTCCTTGCCAAGAATAGAAAGCTCGGACCTAAACTGAAAACAGGCAGACTACAGATAACTAATTGGACTGGTATCGATCTGGTGTGATCAATGGTATCTAGTGTCCAGAAGGGATCTGCATTGCATGTATGTGACATGTTGGCATTTGCGGGAAATAGGCCTATATGTGGAATACAATTTGTAAAAAATAAAAAATAAAAACCATGCAGCTGACATCTAGAAATTATTACAATTCCGATTGTGTGCTTTTTTTTTTCTATGACTATATTTAACTCATGTCCAAAAACATCCAGAATCTGTGGAGTTGAAAATGAGATTTAAATATAAAAGCAGTAGAGATTATCCATAGCTACTCCTCATCTAAACTATATACATCACATACAGTAATCTTTGCTTGTGGTTCCACTAGTGTGAGATTGAAGAGATGAGGACAGAGATGGACGAGATGAGAGACACTTTCTACGAGGAAGACACTTGTCAGCTGCAGGAGATGAGGCGTGAGCTAGAGAGAGCCAATAAAAACTGCCGGATCCTGCAGTACCGTCTGAGGAAGGCTGAGAGGAAGAGGCTGCGCTACGCCCAGACGGGAGAGATCGATGAGGAGCTGCTCAGGAGTCTGGAGCAGGACCTGAAGGTGTAGAGGGGAGGGGAAGCTGCTCGACTGTGTGTGTGTGTGTGTGTGTGTGTGTGTGTGTGTGTGCGTGTGTGTCCGATTTGATGCAGTTTGCAAAACATTTGGGTCGAGGAGGGGTCTCTGCTACAGGATAAAACATTGCATTTCTACAATACAACTTTTCACAAGACAAACTACAATCATTGTAGCTTAAATGCTACACATTTTAATGGTGTATTAATTGTTTTGGGAAGGTGTGTGAAAAGCTCAAAGCCCATATGACCTTTTTAAAGGTGAAGATAACATATCAGAAAAGGGCAGGGAACATATAGTATATAAGTGCAGTTTTCAGTTTCATCACATTACAATCCCTGCAGGTAGCGAAGGATGTGTCTGTGAGGCTGCACCATGAGCTGGAAAAGGTGGAGGAGAAACGCACAAAGACAGAGGAGGAGAATGAAAAACTGAGACAGAAACTCATCGAGGTGGAAGTGACCAAACAAGCTCTGCAGAATGAACTGGACAAAACCAAAGAGGTAAGTAAACACTTACCCACATCCGTCTACATCACACCCATTAATGAGAACGAGGTAATTGAATTTGAAGCACTGCTGAAGCTACAACCGAGAAACGAAATGTAATGTGACATAGATGTCTGCTTTAAAAAATTGAATTATAGCCTTATTTTAGTCTTAAAAAAGCTGTAAACCTGGGGCGCCCATGGCTCACCTGGTGGAGTGTGTATGATTTATTCTTAGTCCTTACCACAGCGGCCCAGGTTTGACTCAGGCCTGTGGCCCTTTGCTGTATGTCCATTCATTAAGGCATAAAAGCCCCCAAAAAACCATAACAAATCAGACACATTGAAAATATATGAGAAATTCATCAATTCAGAAAAACATTAACTTTTCAACTCACTGTCCTTCAATAGTCTCAAAAGAGAAGAGGAAGCAAGGACATCCAGAAAACCGATAAGAAAGCAGCACAGACTCCTACTGAGGTGAGATGTCATAACCATGTTTTTTCTTTTCTTTCTTTTTCTCGCATAAAAAAAAAAAAAAAATCACATTGTCCAAAGTAATGAAAAAATAATTCTGTAATTATCTCTCAGTCGTCTTTGTGAAGTCTTGCCATGGATATGTATGAATAAGACTTACGAGGTTCCTGCAGGTTTAACTCACATCCTTATGTAATGTACTCAAGTCACACAGTTTGCTTTTGACCTCCAGTCACTTGAAAGAGAAGTATATGTAAATGAAAGCAGAGTTTGCAGAGCTCCAGCACTTTGGACTTAGTAGACGTCAAACATCGTCTTGGTCCAGTGATGGATAACGTTTGGCTTAGAAACGCTGTGGAACAAAATCTTCCCTCTAATCTTAAGTCCCTCTGTGTTTATGTCTTATTGCAAAGAGGAATTCACTGAACTTTGGGATTAAGTTTTACCCTTTTCTACTCGCCTATTACTACTTTCTCTTTGTGCTGCAGGAGGACAATGAGGACCTTAAGTGCCAGCTAGCCTTCATCAAAGAGGAAGCTGTGCTAATGAGAAAGAAGACAGCCAAGATTGACAAAGAGAAGGACCGACTGGAGCAAGAGCTGCAGAAGTACCGCTCCTTCTATGGAGAACTAGACAGCACCCATCCTAAAGGAGAGGCCGGGGGACCACCCACCACCCGTGAGTCAGAGCTGAAGCTACGGCTCCGCCTGGTGGAAGAGGAGGCCAACATCCTGGGGAGGAAGATAGTTGAGTTGGAGGTAAGAGCAGACAGTGCGAGATGGGGTTTTTTTGGAGTGGAAGTGATGTGATTTTTGAGCTGGTCTCCCTCTTTCCCACAGGTTGAGAACCGAGGCCTGAGGGCTGAGCTTGATGACCTCCGTGGTGAAGGAGAAGGAGCTGGGAGCTCTGGGTGTGGAGCGATGGGTGGGCCAGGCTCAGGGCGAGGCCTGGGGGAGGATCTGACCGAGCTCCGACAGCAGCTGCAGTTGGTGGAGGACGAGGCAGAGCTTCTGAGGAGGAACCTAGCTGATGCCGAGGAACAGAACACGAGGGTGACTGCAGAGCTGAACAAGTTACGGTTCAAAGCCGGCACCCACGAGGGAAGCGCCAGGCATGGAGGAGGAGGGGGCACAGGAGGTTCAGGGATTGATGTAGCAAAGGCAGAAGCCCTGCAGGAGGAGCTGAAGGCAGCGAGGCTACAGATTAATGACCTAAGTGGAAAGGTATGAAAGGCTGTTTAATTGTATTGACACTGATTTAATAATTTCCTTTTGATTATGAGCCAACAACGCTTAAAATATTCTGCCGTAACCAAAAAGTACATCTGAGGCTGATGCGAATGTCATTAGATTTGCAGGTATTTGGTCATAAACTGAAATATTGGAAAGATTTCAAGATTTCACTCAAGACATTTCACTCAAAACCACAAATGTGAACCTCATGGTGGCGCTAGATGAAAAGTCATGGGATAACCAAAGGCATTAGGATAATCCTCTGGGGAACATAAACAGCTGTGAAAAATTTCATCCAATAGGACCAGAGTGGTGGGCTGTCCAACCGAGAGACATAGACATCCACAGAGCCATGTCGCTGACGTGGCTAAAAAGTATCTTGACTCATTTTGAAATCTTTTTCTTCATGATGTTTTATTTTTGTAAAACTCTGATTTCAAAATGTTTTTACCGTACCTCTCTTTGTGTTTCCTCAGGTAATGCAGCTGCAGTATGAGAACCGTGTGCTCCTCTCCAACATGCAGCGTTATGACCTGGCCTCCCATCTGTCCCTGCGGCCCAGCCCACGTGACAGCGACGCTGAGAGTGATGCCGGTGGTGCGACAAGTGGCCGTCGTGAGAGCGACGAAGACTCCACCTCTTCCCGTCTCGTCCCACCTCACCGCAAACGTGAGGGCCCTGTAGGTGGAGAAAGTGACTCAGACGAGGTCAGAAACAATAACGGCAGCAGCCGTTGCCTGACGCCCACACGGGGCCTCTACACCCCCACTGGACCCGAGGGCGCCGCCTCTTCTGCCTTGGCCCGCTTCCTACCCGGGGGCCGGTGCAGCTTGCGCGACAGGCAACAAATGATTGACATCCGCGTGGAGGCAGAGAGGCTCGTTCGGACCATCGACCGGCTCATCGCTGACACGGCCACCATCATCTCAGAGGCGAGGGTCTACGTTTCCAATGGCGACCTGATGCTTGGGATAGGAGGGGAGGATGGTGGAGAGGAAGATGGGGGCAGGATAAGGGAACATGAGCTACTGTATCGCATTAATGCCCAGATGAAGGCCTTCAGAAAAGAGCTGCAGGCCTTTATAGACAGACTGGAAGTGCCAAGGCTGGAGGACAGGGACACAGAGGAGCCACTGTCGGTGAGACAACACTAAAAACGTTCATGAGTTTCGTGGTGGCATATGAAATGTCTCACAATGCTAACTCTGTTTCTTCCTTTTTCTCACTTAATCCAACCTCTTGTTTCTCATCTGTTATGGTTGGTCACCCAGATGTTCCAGCCCATCATTTTGCTCATCCTCATCCTCGTGTTATTCTCATCCCTCTCTTACGCCACCATCTTTAAACTCGTCTTTCTTTTTACTCTTTTCTTTGTTCTGTGATGTACGCTTCCCTTAATCACATCATCCCTCGTTTGTTTCTTTTGCTCTGTTGATTTTCTTTCCTCCCCACATCATTTGTTGCCAAGGTAACCGAAAGCACAGAAAAAAAACTCAGCACTTGCCACGGCTGCAATCACATTCAGCGAACTGTGGCTAGATTCAACACTGGAGTCTACAATACCCATAACACATCACTGTCTGCATCGGTCCCTTGAGAAGGTGAGAAGAAAAGCTTGTTTACACTAGAGTTGATACAGTGTGAACAAGGACATAGCTACTCAATTTATAGAAATGGAGGGTTATACAGGGTTAACATTGAGCTATAAGGTCACAAGACTGTAGCGGAGGAAGCCTAAATCACCTTTCCATGCTACTTTATGTCCTGGTTTAACCTTGCTGCTAAATATATTTCCTCTTGTAACAGGTTATGACAGCAGTCTTGTCCTCTTTGTTGTTCAGAACAACACTTCCTGTGCCATCCTGCTGTTGTTCCCTCAAGGTAATGTAAGGATAAAGTTTGTTTTTATCCCTTTCCTTAAATCCTGAAGGATTTGCCATGTATTAGGGAACACGACAGGTGGAGGAATGATGCTGATGATCCACAGGCTTCGAAACTGGAAGGAATTCTGACGATCATGTCGAGTGCCAAATGTCAGGTGTGCTCTTGGGGCCCCAAAATTCCCTACAGGGCCCCTGATTTGCAGCAGGTGTTAGTAAATGATGGCACGGCAGATGAACAGTAACAACTGTCTTTGGACGTCACTGCAGCAGGATGAGTCAAGAAGACAGTCGCAGGTTCAGGTTTCTCAAGAACATTGTATGAGATTTCACACAATTTGCTCTTTTGCACTTTTGCAACATACAATATGCAAAGCCTGCCATGATTCTATAACCTCAGTATCATTTTCCAATATAATATTGTCAAACATTAAAAGATGAGACTATATGGAGCTTACCACAAATTACATTAAAAACTGAAAAATAAAGAATGACATGCCAGGCAGCCTCTTTTTTCCTGACTACCTTCAATAAAGATATTATTTACTGTGACACATTATTACACACTGTGTCACCCACACCCATTTGGCATCTCACGGAAAAATAATTTACAGCAGAGCATGGTCACAAGACAAAATCTGCCCAAGCATCCTAAACGAGAGTAGCAACAGAGAAGCCTATTGGCCGAGAGATCGAAGCAGCTGAAATAGCTATGTAAACACTTTCCCTCTCTCCGTGAGCCCCAGTAATTATAGCCAGGATGCTGGTGACGACAGTTGTCCCATCGAGACTTCAAATGCTGGAACAAATTTGACATTATGATATTCGATCCCGGCTCCAATGGCGAGCCCACGTAAACACTAGGGAGCGGTATAAAGGCTGGGCACCCCGGCTGGAGGCTGTTTACCCTTTAGCCCGACGCTCCGGACTTAACCTCGATAACAGAGGCGTGACTAGGAGAAGGGGTCCCTTTAAATCCAGGCGGCGGGGTTTTACGTAACACAGCGGAGGAACAAGCGAGAGGGAAGCACCGGAGAGAGTGGACTTTATCAGTTGGAGAGGCCAGAGCGCAAAGCGCACAGGAAATAGACCAGGCTGAGGATTTATACTGGAGGGCAGAGAAAGCTTCTGTGTAGAGCAAGGTAAGGACAGCTGTTTATTATCGAGGTGCCAGTGACAGCTGTAATATTAATGCTGTATGGTTTGGTGCCTAAGGGGATGATTTCATTTTAAATTAACTATATTAAATTAAGACAGCGTGAACCCTAACCCTAATATTGTTTAAACCCATTGCTTTGTTTTTATTTTATTGTACTTATTTGTGATGTTTAGAGTGTAAAGTGTTTTACTTGTCTTTGCCTCTGACATATATTCACTCTTTCTGTCCCTGTCACATGCACACTGGCAGTGAAGCCAGGTTACTATGCATAGTTACAAGATTATTAATATCTCCACTCTTACATCAAAGGTGGGAGGGAGGTGACTGGTACATTCGGGCACTTTAGAGAAGGATTCTTGTCATATTCAATGATGGCAACAACAACAACAACAACAACAAGCCTGGCTCTCTTAAGTTTACTTGATAGGAGGTACAACAATAGTTACGCAGTTATATATGAAGTGAATGTTGACCAGACCACCCAGCATCTTAAGCAGATGTCAATTTCTTGAGGGCAAAAATTTTATTTTATTTTTTTAAATGCAGGTGTATTTTGAAACCAGAGCTTGTAAGTCATCCGTTGTTAGTCTGCTGCTCCTCAAAGCAAAGCCAAGATAAGTGGGTCTGAAATTCTGGTGGTAAACGGTATTAGACGCAGCTACAGAACCACGCGCCTTCATGCATACCCAACTGACGACGTGTGTGCACCGCTGGGTTAGGTTCCAAGAAAATGGCCACCTCTGTGCATGCTTGACATTTTTTTCCTTCGCATGTCGCGAGGCACACAGAGGCAGGCTGGAGGTCAGAGTGAACAAGAGTCTAACACTTGCAATGCCGTCACGCAACACTCTTGTCCACACGTGCTGCACAGGTAGGCTTACATGCCTGTGAATTTTGGACAAGAATGTCAAAGGAGAGGGCCGTAAATATCTTACCTCTGTGAGGGCAGAAAGTGTCCAACATAGCAAGTCATTTAAGCAGTTGAGACGTGTGGAAAAACTCAAATTCGATGCGATAAAAAGGTTTCGCAGGTGTCATTGCCACTGGTGTAGTAGAATGTTTAATTCTGCTTTATTTGAAGAGGTTGAAGCAAATTGAGCAGGACTGGGAAAAAAATGGTATAAGTGAGAATTCAGAATCAGATTTGTTCTTCAGTGACAGAAATACAGAGAAAAGAAGCTGAATGCAGGATTTGTTTTGCACTTTAAAAAAAACTGCCAACCATTTTTATCTCTGGTCCATGTGTTTGTCTTTCTAGTGTTTCAAGGTCATCGATCATTCCTGCCCCTCATCGTTAACTCTACAGTGACCTCTGACAGAAAAGTGAAAGGGGAAATTGCCATTCGAAGAGACCTCCGGGTATTGAGTGGCCTGCGTCATGGCAGCCATTGATCTGGAGCGTGGGCTGGAGCACAGCGGCCGGGGCTGGGGGAAAGAGAGGCCAGAGCTGATGGACAACTTTGACTCAGAGATGCAGGAGTGGGAGGACCAGCTGCAGGACATCCAGAGGAAAATCGAAGAGGTAAAGATGGAAACATGATCTCAAAATACAATTTGCTCTGAAATCTCTGACAACACACATTAAAGACCGAAGCTGGAGCAATGCAGAGGAAAGTTATTTTGGCTCAGTGGATAGTTTCGGGTAGTGAAGGGGGATTTGACTTTAAAAAATAGATTTTCAATCTATATTTACTGATGTAGAAATTATGGGAATGAACTAAAATTCAGTGGCCTGTGTTTATAGTTAATCATTTTCTCCATCTTCAACTATATAATGATTATATTATTCTGGTCTTTACCAAAAAGATAAAGAAATCCAGCTGCATATAATCACTTTGGTTTAACACAGATCCTTTTTTGTCTCACACGTGTGATACTGGAGTGCGTCAGTATGCTAATGGTTTTGTTTCCAGGTTATGAAGTGCTTCCGTCTCTGGGCTTAGAGTGTGTGTTAATTTGTGTAATTGGTGTGTATGTGCGCTGCATGCGTGCGTGTGTGTGTGTTCCATAATAAACTGCTGCCAGCACACGGACTGACTCAACCTCGTGGCCTTGTCGGAGCAATGATACAGACAAATGTTAACAAGCTAATTAAACTGTGATGTGCTGACAGACATGCTGGACACACAGGCACACACACGGTTTCGCTCTCGCTCACACACACACAGGGTTTGAAAGTGGATACTATTGGAAGTATTAAAGGTTGTTATGTCAAACAGATGCTTCAGCAAAGTGGAACAACATGTGCTGATCATAAATATAGGTTAGATTGTGCAACAGTTTTGTGATAATTATAAGACGTGTTTGCTGTGTAAACATAGTTCCTCTCGTTGAGCTGTGGTTTCCATATGGTTAGGTGGAATATGCTCATGAAGAAGTACAGCTAATTAGGAAGAATACAGGAAAATCAGCAGGAAGTTGCCAATCTTTTCATCTGTTTTCATTTTCCAGTTGTACAATGAAGTTCAGGCCCGCAGAGGAGCAAACGATATGACTGCTGACAACCAGAAGAATGGCGGTGAGTTGGAGTGTGGCACGGGGCACCACGGGAATGGCCTCTTCACGGCCGGCCATCACAGCAAGAATCACCCTGGAGCTATAACTGTGCCACATCACTATAGTAACGGCTATAACTATAACCCCAACGGGTACAGCTACCCTGTGAGTCATCAGAATGGCTACGATTATTGCCACACCAACGGCGTCTCGGAGATTGGAGACTTGTTGCAGGATTATTTGGGACAGGGGAAACAAATGAGCCGGAAGAGCAATGGAGCTCGCCACGTGGTGAGTAGAGGAAAAGCACTTCTTTTTTTTTTATCATTTCCCTGTTATTGCCTCATCCTGTTGGCATTTGCACATCTTAGGAAACCAGATAGGTGGACATGATATGAGTCAAAGCTGTGGTTCCAATATTATATAACATATTGATTACAGTAAGCTGGTTCCTTCAAGTCTGCTTACACAGACAGGTTACCAGATCGGAGTTTGTTTCGAATACTTTCACCCAAATCTTGCACTTTCCTAACTCCTGACAGAGCAGACGAGAAGAAAGCCAAGACATTAAACTGTTTCCTCGTCCACATGAAACGCTGTGTGTCCCTGCAACTTTAAAATACAGTAGATGAGAATAGTTTTAGATGAGCTATATCGAGCAATGATCAAGGGGTCAGTTGAGGTTTAGTTTTGGTAAGGTACAGTAAAGGGAACCTTGCCAGTGATCTTAAAGTAGCACGCTCTAATTTAAAGCTATTAAATATAGTATGCAGTGGTTGATATGGACTTTTAAGAAAATATATTTTCCCATCTCTCTTAGCACTTCAGTGACACAATCAAGGTGAGTCAGGCTGTCCCCGAGATCAGAGGAAGATCTGGAAACGACAGGTAAGAGGTTTCTCACCTGAGCCACATCCAGGAACATTTTATGAAATGACACATCAAGCTTATTTTGCGTATGTCTGATTTGCTTTAATGTTTATGTTTGACTAGGCTCGGTCAAGAGCGGTTTCTGGGCAGTTTTGAGGAGACTGAAAACTGGAAGAACAGAGTATCTCACATGAAGAGCTCCCCCCGCAGAGAGAGTTCCCCTAACAAAGAAAACACAGGAGCCAAGCCCCCTCTTGGACAAAGGGATGCTCCTGCTGTACAGCCACGCTCCCAGCTCCCAGTTACGACCGCCGACTCTCCCGCTCTGGACAGGAAGTCTTTTGGTCCAGGCGTCCTGGGAGATAGAAAGTGCGGCAGCCCCTCCGTTCTCAGGAAGTTCGAAGCCATGCTGCAGGAAAACGAGGGCAAAATGCTCACAGAATTAGGGGTGGTGACCCATCAGGGACCGGCCCCGGAGCCAAAGTGCCCCACCCCAGGCTGTCAGCGCAGAGCTCTGGGAGCTGCTGCAGTCGCCGGCAGGGCTCCTGTGCGTGTGTCTACCCAGAAATGCCAAGCAGATTCTGACGTGATGACAGCAGAGATAGAGCCCGGCCAAGACTGGCGGTTAGTATCAGACTCTCCTAGACAGAGCCACAGGGATCACAGAGGAGGCTACAGTGGTTCTAAAGGCTCTCACGCCAGTCCCCAGCAATCCCAGAGGAGATCACAGGTGGTGGGGAGCCCAAAGGTTAGACCCAGGGCAAACAGTGGGGCGGACAGAGATGGAGGAAGGAAGCCTGCACCCCAACACGTGGAGCCCAAAATGGACTACAGGGTGTCAAGTGCTTCCTCTGGAGCTCAGAGGATTCAAAGGGGTGGCTTAGTGGGACAGGAGTCACCAGGTTGCGGCCGAGTGAGGGATGAAGGACTTATTGAGCTGCTGGACATGCTGGACATCCAACATGAGTACAGCTCCAGTCCCAGAACAGGACACACAGCTTTCAGACAGGAGCCACAGCAGGTAGGTTCTTCTCTGTCCAGTTTCCAAATCCAATATCAGGAGCTTCATTTCAAAATTTTATAAAAGCAACCAATGAAGCTCATATAAATGCTGACATGTGTCTCTCCAGGTAAACCCAGCTGAGCTGTCACCAGTAAAACCTAAGAGGAGCTTCTCTCGTCCCGCACGGCCGGCCAACCAGCGACCTCCGTCCAGATGGGCAAGCCTCACCCCGACTGCCAGGATCACGGCCCCATCAGGCCCAATGTACCGCCCCCCAAGCCCCATGACAAGAACCCCGAGTCCGGCCCTGAAGCACCGGCCTCTCATCTCTTACTCTCTTCAGACTGAGACTGTCATTATGTGATACTTTCCCACTTCAATAGAGCTTGATCCCCCTCCCAGGGAAACCCTTCCTGTGGTTCCCACCCTCC